>NW_015440966.1:0-130585 GCF_000150705.2 Paracoccidioides lutzii | reverse complement strand
GAAGATTGAATATAAGCCTGTTCTACATCATCACATTATCTCTTCTTGAGATCTAGATATATTCTCATGCTAATAGATTATCATTCACTTTATCTGTTAAATAGTCATTTTTTTTTCCAAATTTTTAGTCATTTATATAATTATTTTAAGAGTTCTGCTTTTATTAAATTTGTAGCATAAATTCTTGAATTAAATACAGTAATCTCTTTAGATTTTATACTGAATATCATATTAAATCTTTATCAAATTCTAATTATTTTATCTAATATTGAAGCTTCTCATAAAAGATATAACTTATTAAAATATTCTTAACTTTTTACTTATTTTCTTCTTGTATTTTGACTAATTCTGATGTTTTATTTAGTTATTCTGATAGAAGATTATTTACAACTTTTCATAGCTTATTAGAAGAAAATATTGAGTAAATTTTTATACTATTCAGTAGTCTTAGTTTATAGCTATTGTCAACTCTCATAATAATCTCAGAAGAGTTTTTATTTTACTTTATGAGCTTTTGCTAAAATGTTAAATTATATAGTTCTTGAGTAACAGAAAGATCTTATCTTCTATCTCAAAGTTTGACTTCTGATGATACTTGTTAATTTATAGTTTTATAATTTTTTGTATTTTTTTCACATTATCAGCTATCAGCTTTCAGATTTTCTTTATTTGAATAACACACTACTGAGCATCTTCTTGTAATAGCATAGAACAAACTAAAATAATCAGTTATTACACAGATTAATATGATCAAAAATTGCAATTGTCTAGATAACAGTATAGTAATTAACCTCACAATTACTCTACATATAAATAATATATAAGTATGAGAAATAGTACTAAGAAAAAGAGTTATATAAATAGAGTTTTTCTTAAATCCATCTCTTAAAAATTATTTTAGTATTTACTTAAATAGTTTATCTAGTTGATAATTAAATATCTATTTCATCTGTATATAAATTGAAGTTATAATATAATACTAAAATTAAATACTTTTATTATTTTTTAAAGCAGGTTTTTAGATAAAAAATCTCTGAGAATTCTTATATATATTTATTTTTGAATCTCTGAAAAGACTATTAAAATATCAAAAGCAGTTAGAGAGTCTGACAGTTTATGAAGATTAGATTAAAATATAATAATTTTGACTAAGAGAAATATGAGCTTAAGAAATCTTATATTAAAGAAATAATTTTTTGAAATAATTAAGAAAAGTTCAAATTATATATATGAAAAGATTACTGATCTTATAAATGAAATAAAAAATATTTTAGAAAAAGTTAGAGCAGAATAATATAAGCGGAGAAAGTAAGTGAATAAAATTAATCAACAAGTGAATAATTTAATAGAGAAATGAGATATTTTACAGCAAACTATGAACTCTTTAATCTCTCAAATCAGACTGATAAATATTTAATAAATATAACAATTAATCAAACTTAATAATTCTAAATATCTTATTATTAAAAAAAAAATTAATACTTGAAAACTAATTTTTCTAAATAAAATACAAGCTAATTATTAATATAAATCATTTTTCAATAAAAGAAAACTATATTATCTATATTAAAAACTGAACTGATGATGAAATTGTCAGATACTTAGTCTCAAAAATAAAAAAAAATCATTTTGAGAAGTTTAAAATAGTTGAAAAAGTATTTAATTATTTACAGAAAATATATGAGAATATCAATAAGCTTGAAAATGTAAAGATAAAATATCAATAACTAATAATAAGAAATGAAGATACCTATCATGTATTTATGATCAAGTTCTTGTATCTGACAGATAAAGTTCAAGTTTACAAGAAAAATTATAAAGTAGACTTTTTTATAAGATTTTTTTTAATTTTCAACATATAATTACAGTAGTCTATATTAATTATAGTATTTTTCATGAGATTCAAAAGATCTATATCAGAATAGCTTATTATTTTAAAGATATATCTAGTCAAAATAACTAATAGCTGCTTAATTATAAAGAAACTTCTATAATTCAAAATAGTTATAAAGAAACTTTCTCAACTTGAAACTACAAATTGATTTCAATTATACTAGCATAGACAACTGAGAATAGGCTAAAGAATAAGAATTAAAAAAGAATATAAAATACTTTAATTATTAAAGTAAAGATCATATAATGTGAAATTACTCATATAAGTAAAATACAGAACTAAATGAAGTAAATACTAAGACTGTTATTGCTAAGTTAGAAAAAAATTAAATCTAAAAGAAGTTTTCTTCTCAAATAAGATAGTTACACTAAAAACTTTGAAAATAAATTAGTTAATGAGTGAAAATTCTTTTACTATATATATTAAAGTAGTTTTTAATGAATATGTTATTTCTACAAAAGCATTAGTGAATTCTGAAGCAAGTTGCTATATTTTTATCAATATAAACTTTGTATACAGATGTGTTAAAGTCTTAGAAATGAATTTTGAGAAGTTGACAGAAGATCATAGATCATAAAATTTAATGATTAGAGAGAAACTTCAATTACAAAAGTCATCTTTTTATATTTATAAGTAGATGAATGAAGATTTCTCAATATATTAATTCTAGTAATAAATCTAAAAAGTATTAATATAATTTAAGAATAGTTTTAACTGATAAAGTAGAAAATATAACTAAATATGAAGAATTAACATCTAATTTGATCAAGCATGCAGATAACTAAAAATAGAATATCAAAAAAATACAATATAATAATTTTAAAAAAGATTTTAAAGAGATTAGTAGTAAAATCAGAGTATCAACAAGATATAGACTATCAGAATAGATTTATTAATAAGAAATTTAAATAAGAAGTTGCTGAAAAATCTATAAAAGCTCAAATAAAAAATAAATTAAAAAAGTAATAAAGAATAATATTCATTGAAGATGTGATCTTTTATTATTATAAGAGAAATAAAAAGTTAGAGATTTTTATTTTAAATTTCTGTAAAATAGATAAAATTATTGAGAAAAAGATTATTATTAGTGTAAAACTAAAAAATAAAAAATAATTAATGAATCAGAGAAATATAAAAAATTTTATAATATTTTTTTAAAGACTATTTTTGATTAATTATCACTTTTTTGAAAAAAAGTAAACTATAAGATTGAGTTTAAGAAAAAAGTTGATTTAAATATAACTATCAGTCATATATCATTATACTGAATGAGCTTAAAAAAACTTGAGATAATCAAGTAGTATCTTGAGACTAATTTAAAGAAGAACTTTATTTTATCAGTGATTTTCTCATTTACATTTTTAATTTTTATAGCTTATATGATAAGCAAGCTGAGATTCTGTATAAATTATTACTAACTGTCATAACTTCAATCTAGATGTAGATAAAACAGATGTTCAATTGCGAACTAGATAAACTATTTGAATAAATACTAATATGATTTCTAAAAGATGAGTTCAGAAAAGACTCTATTTATACAACTCTTTTTTTAGTGCTTCTCTTAGTGCAGTTATTATGTGATTACCATATTTATATGTTATTTGTATATAGAGTAATTATGAGGTTGATTGCTATGCTAATCTAGGCAATTTATGATTACTGTTCATTTTGACAGTTGCAATTATTGTTACCTTGATCTTATATTGTTGAGAAGACTACAGAGCTCATTCTATATTATTATACTGATTTAACACAATCTCAAAGAAGAATTAATATTTAATTTTACTAGTTGATGAGCTTATAGAGTAGCTAAATAAAACTAAGTTCTTTATTAAATTGAATATTTATTAAGACTTTTATAAAATATGTATATATTTTGAAATTAAAGATCTAACTATTTTTAGAATATAATATGAAATCTATAAATATAAAATTATACTTTTTGATCTAAGTAATGATTTGATGATCTTTTAATGCTTTGTGAATACTATTTTTTTTAACTATTTAAATTAATTTATGACTACTTTTGTGAATAATCTACTTATTTATAGTAAAATCTTAAAAAAATACAAGAAGCATATTAAGAAAATATTAACTAGATTGCAAGAAGCTAAACTATAGACAAGCGTCTCAAAATATAAGTTTCATATTCAATAGACAAAGTTCTTGAAATTTATTATCATTAATTAAGAAATCAAAGTAAATTCAGAAAAGATTACAGTAATATCAAGATGAGCAGTGTCTAGTATAGTTAAGAAAATTTAATTCTTTTTGAAATTCTGCAACTTTTATCAGTATTTTGTAAAGAAATACAGTCAGATTATGAAGTCATTGTTTAAGCTTATTTGAAAAAATCAATTTTTTAAGTGAAATAAGACTTGTCAACTTGTCTTTAATCAAATAAAAAAAGTTCTATTTGAACCTTTAGTGCTCTGTCATTATGACTCAAATCAAAAAACTTAAGTGAAGATAAATACTTTAGATAATGCTATAGTTGATATTTTATCTCAGTTGTATAATAATAAGTAGTAACATTTATATATCTTCTACTCAGCTTCAATGAGTGAGGTAGAAAGAAACTATAAAATTCATAATAAAAAGATGCTAGTGATTATAACAGCATTGACAGAATAACATGCTGAGCTGAAAGATCTTCAGTATGATGCCAAGGCTCTCTATACTAGCTCCTTGTCCTCACACTGCTTTTCATACTGCTTATCAAAGCACTTTAGGATCAGATCCTCTAAGTTCTCACACTCGCTTATTAAAGCACTTATCTTCATACTGCTTACCAAAGCACTTTAAGATCAGCACCTCCTAGAAGATCAGTATCATCTCAAAATTTAGCATTCAGGATCAGCACAGATTAGCACTTCTAAAAAACCAGTCCTTTAGCATCAGCACTTCCTGGAGGATAGGATCAGCACTTCATGAAGATTCAGATCATTGCATTGCTAATTCCCCATTTTATGGAAGATTAGAGATAAAATTTATTGCTACTCATTCATGTATATAAACAATCCCCAAAGTTCCTTTGAGAGATTCAGTGGTTAGCTACTATTCAATCCTACATATACATTTTATTCATCACTATCCTCTTTTCTTCATAGCGCTCGTAGCGTCTATATACCTACCTTTTTACGACCTTAGTTATAGAGCTTCTCACGCTTCCTTTTGACACTTAGTTCATTCACTTTAGTGTCTTCACAAAAGATATCTAATAGCATATCATTCAAATGAAGAAAATCTGAAAGCTGACAATTGACAATTTGAAAAAAACACAATAAATCATGAAACTATAGGTCAACAAGCATTGTCAGAAGTAAAACTTTGAAGTAGAAGATAAGATCTTTCTGTAATTCAAGAACTATAGAATTCAATAGTTCAGTAGAAAGCTTACAGAGTAAAATAAAAACTTTTTTAAAATTATTGAGAAAGTTGATAACAGCTACAGACTAAAACAATTAAACAGTATAAAAATCTACTCAATATTCTCTTCTGATAAACTATAAAAAGCGATAAATTATCTTCTATTAGAATAACTAAATAAGTTATCAGAATTAGTCAATATACAAGAAGAAATAAGTAAGAAGTTGAAAACATTTTAACAAGTTATATTTTTTATAAAAAGCTTCAATATTAAATAAAATAACTAGAATTTGATAAAGATTTAACATGATATTCAGCACCAAATTTAAAGAAATTACTGTATCTGATTCAAGAGTTTTATGCTGTAATTTCAATGAAAGCAAAGTCTTCAAAATGATTAAATAAATGACTGAAAATTTAGAAAAAGAATAACTATCTAGTAGATAAAGCAGATGATAACTTACTAGTATAAGAATATATTTAGACTTTAAGAGAAGATAATGTAATGATATAGAACAGACTGAGATGATCAGAAATTACAACTACATAAACAACAGCATAGCAGTCAACCTCATAATTACTCTGCATATAAATAATATATAAATGTGAAAAATAGTATAAAGAAAAAGAGCTATATAAACAGAGTCTTTTTTGAACTTAACTCTTAAAAATTATTTTAGTATTTACTCAGATAGCTTATTTAGCTAATAATTAAATATCTGTTCATCTGTATCTAGATTGAAGTCACGATAGAATGTTCAATTTAATAAAGAATTTAATTTTATTTAGTTATTTCATAAGCTCATTAACTAAAGAAATTAAGTATCAATTCTTCTTTAAGATTATAATAAGCTGATGATAATTCATATAAAATCTTAAGTTACTTACTATATATACTATAAGAGTTAAAGATGCAAATGAGAAAGTCACTGATAAAATAAAACTTTTCTTTAGATTAATTTCAAGATACTACTTAACTGTCTCAAGTTTCTTTAAGCTTATTCAGTATAATAATGTGTGATTGATAGCTTTATTTAAATCAATTCTTTTTTCAATCTCAATCTTATAGTTCACTCTCTTTTAAAAGAATGATAATTGATTAGAGATAATCTTTAAAAAATATCATAGAATTTTTTATAGTTCTTTAGCAGCTGTTCATTAATTATCTTTTTATTCTTTAATTCTATATCAATAATAATTCTTTTTTTTTAATAATTTTATTTATTTTATAGAAATTTAAAATAAAGATCTTTGACTTTTTACTTCTTTTATAATGATGAAAAATTATATTTTTAATTAATATTATTCTTTGTTGTTTGTTCAATTTATTTTTTTATTAAGCTTTTATCAGTTTTTCAGTAATTTTTTATTTAAATTCTTTATTAATAAGTTTATCATAATAATATGCATCTTCTTAATACTCTGACTCTACTACTAATCTCTTCAGAATCTTTCTTGAAATTATTATATTATACTCTTCTGATATTCTGTTTTTAGTTGTTCACATCTTTGATTAAACTAGATATTAATTCTTTATATCTAATTATATTTTCTGTTTTATCAGTAAGAACTGTTCTAGAATTATATCAGTACTTCTCAGATCTATTATTAGTATTAATATGTTAAGAAATCTTTATTCATTTACTCATAAATATAAAGAAATAACTTTTATAATTGAAGTTTCTCTCTGATTATTGAATCTCATAATCTGATAATTTTTTATCAGCTTTTTAGAATTTGCTTTTAAAGCTTTAACACATCTATATGCATAGCTTATATTAATAAGAATATAGCAATTTGCTTCAAGATTTACTAGTACTTTTGTAGAAATAATAAATTCATTAAAAACTATTTTAATATATATAGTAAAAGAATTTTCACTTATTAACTGATTCATATTCAAAGTTTTTAATATAACTATTTTATTTGAAAAGAAGACTTCTCTTAATTTTAATTTTTTTTTAACTTGATAATAGTAATCTCAGTATTTACTTTAGTAAGTTCTCTTAGAGAATTATTATCAACCTTGTTACATTGTGAGACTCAAAGTAAGCTAGCTACAATTAATAAATATAAAAGTACATATGATCTCAAGTAGCTGGGAAATCCTCTAACACTCTCCTATGCTATGATGAGTCTAAGCTCTACCTTATTCCCTATTAAATGCCCTCAAATTCACAATAAAAATTAAATATAAGAATTAAATACTAGTTTTCCTATTAGAAAAAGCTTTATTATATCTTTATACTGTAACTTTGTAAAGAAAGTATACAATTATTCTTCTAATCTGTATTCTTATTACACCTTCTTAGGGGCTATAAAACTGTATAAAATCAATCATTCTCATCAATGAGATCAGACCTTTATCAATTTTATTTTCTTTATAAATTTATTATAAGCTGGCTTTAGCAGAAACTTCATAAATTTATCTACTTTATTCATCATAAAATCTATATGTGAGAGCTCTATCTCTCTCTTCTCAACTAGGTTGTAAAGTATATAGTAATCAATCTCTATATGACAGAATCTCTTTGTCAAAAACTTCTCCTTTGCTAGATCAATAGCATCTTTATTATCTACCTGCAATGTTGTGCAGATCTTTGACTTCTCTTTCATCAAGCCTGCATCTTGCAGTATATCATTCAATCAAATAAACTTATATACAGTTTCAATAGTGGCAATATATTCTGCTTCTATTGTTGATTTTGCAGTTGATATTTGATATTATGAGCATTATAATATTGAGGATTTATTAATTATGATGATATAGTAAAATGTTAATTTATATTAAAAGTCTGCATCTACTCAATCTGAATTACAATAAGCAATTGACTGTAGGTTTTTATCATATCTCTTATTTTTGTAAACTATCCTTAGAGCTTTTATCTTCTTTATATAATGAAAGAACATGCTTCATAGTCACTTAGCAGTCCTTATTCAGATGTGAGTTGAACTTTGACAAATAATTCACAGCAAATGCTAAATCTGACCTTGTGCTTGATATAAGATATTGAAGTAATTCAAGTCTCTGATAATATCTCATAGCTGTAAACTCATCTTTCAATTCATCATCTCTCTCTGAGATAAATTCAAGTTGTATACCTGCTATCATAGATGTGCTAGTGGGGTTAATCTTATTCATCTCAAAATCTTCAAGAATCTCTTCAATATAGCAGATCTGTAAGACTACTAAGTCATCATTTGATCTGCATTTAACCTTCATCTCAAAATAAAACTTATCTTCTTTAATATCTTTTGTGTCAAATTCCTTCTATATTTCACTCAATACTTAATTTAATTCTACCTCTTTAGAGTCTGTAACCCTACAATTATCAATATGTAGTATTAGATAAATCTTGCAGAGAGAATAAAATAGAAATTATTTATCATATTTTAAAATTCTGAACTTCAGTAATGTGAGATGCTCTGTTATCATAAAATATCAGATCTTTACAGCTTGCTTCATATCATATAAACTCTGTCTAAAAAGGCTTACCAGTTCCCTCTTTCTATGTTTAATGTCTATAGCTAACTGCATATAGATTATTTCATTCTGTGACAGTACATCATTCAAAAATGCTGATATATAGTCAATCAACTTTGATTTCCAACCTCTTGCAGTTGATATAGTAAATAGAGAGTGATTTGTAGGCTCTGAGATGACTGCAGTATAGAACTTAAAGTAGTGAATGCTCTGCTGCTGTAGAAATCCTTTAATCACTCAGCAGACTCTAAAATAAATTGTCTCACTTCTATTATTTAACTTATGATCAAATACTCATTTGCTCATCAGTACATTCATCTCAGGCATCTTCTCAATGATAATATATATTTTTTTATTTTTGAATATTTTGATTTCTTTTCTCATTGCCTCAAGTCAGTGATTTCAATCTGAGCTCTTTTTCACTTCTGCTAGATTATTTGAGCAATTTATAAACATGCTTAGGACAGAATCTGTGTCACTAGTAGATATCTCAGATTTATTATCTTTGACTAGCTCTATCTCATCAAGCAGATAGGTCAGATCAATAATATTCTTCAGATTATTATTAATTAATATCTTCAGAATCTCTGATTTATTTTTTGCTAGTTATCTTAGCAGACAGTGACATTAGTCATTTAGAAAGTTAACAATATTTAATTTTTTTAACAGTTTTGATATCTTCTCTCATCATTTCAATAGCTTTACTCACAGCATTTGCAGAAACAGATTTTGTGATAAGATCTTCATCAAAAATAACATCTGTAATAATCTCTAATTTACATTCTTTTGAATCTTATATATGATGTTGATACAATTTTTGATAACTCATCAATCATCACTTCTTGCCATCTGTTCTATCTGTGAGCTTATTTGTCACTTTTAAATTCTTCTTATAAATCTTGTATCTTTATTTGCAGATTCAATGAGCTGATGATTGAATCTCTGTTCAAACTTTAAAAAATATTAATGAACTATCATCTTTGCAGTCAAAAATCTTTATTGATATAGAGAATATATTTATCAATATTATAGCTACCTGCATTGCTTCATTTTAAAGCCCTCTGACAAGTTCACTATTAAATAGTAAACTTTTTATTTTATTTATCACTAACTAATTCACATATTTTACAGAGTTATTTAATTGAGATGTATTTGAAGTTGTCACTTCATACACTATTCCCTTATTCTTGCAAAACACCTTGAGATCATCACTTTTGAACTTTTTGTCATCTTCTCAATGCAAAGTTCCTACAAGTTATTGAGATATTGCCTCAATCATATCAATAAAGTTTATAAGTACTGATGTGATCTCTGCTTTTATAACAATCAGAATAATTCATTTAAAGCAAGTGATATCATCTGTAATCCTCATTCAGTATCTTGCATTTTCTTCAGTAAATAGATTTTTTTCATCATATAGTATTTTTTCTTCTTCTGCAAGATTCATAAAAAATCTCATTGCTGATTTTACAGCTCTACTTATTGAAATAAAGAGCAAATAAGTTAATTTTGCTTGCATATATATCTTGCAAAATGACAAGGTTCTTTGATCTCTTATTCACATCTTTAGTCTAGAATCTGCAATCATTCTTAATATATTTACTAAGTTTAAATAACTCAGCTTTTGATGTCACTATGTCATCATGTATTTCAAAGTCTTGATATCCTCCTTGAACAGCTTCATTAGAGAATCATTATTTAATTGCAAGATACATACAGGTTTAAAATCATCATTTAATATTGTAAAATGAATTAAATCTCTTAATGCTGGTAATTTCTTCATCATATAGATATTTTTTTCATTTAAATATGCTGTGAAGTCTATCATTCTATCAGAAGACATCATCAAAATTGAATGATTATTGCTGTACACCAATTATTTAAAGGTATAATCTTTGTATACAAGTTTTCCAAGGTTCATTAAGTTGATCTCCAATTTTGAGATGTAACACATATCATCCAGTTCAATATCTGATTCTTCAGTTGAGATGCATATCCTCCTTATACCTGCTACTAGTGTTATAGATCTATCTGCTATCTTCAACATAATATTTATTCTTTGAAGTATAATCTCAACAATATCCTTCAGGCGTAGGTGTGAGCTTTTGATTCAAAGTCTAAAACTCAAGTATTCTCTATCACTTTATCACTGGAATAAATCATCTGTTTTGCAGAGAATATTTGCTTCATAATATTATAAACTGAAGTAGTACTGTCTTTATTCTTATTTTTATATTTATTCTTTTTTTTATGATTTGTAAAATATTTTTTTAAATATTTTATTCAACAGTCAATCATGAGATACTTTGTCTTCTGATAGTGATAATATGTCTTTTTCATATTATTGCTATTCTGCTTGAACTTTTTATCTTTGTCTTTGTCTTTAGTTCTTAAATTCTTATTCTTACTCTTATTTTTTTTTATGAATTTTGAATATTATTTGCAAGATATATTATATTTATCAAGACAGTGTTCTGTCCAGCAGCTGATAGATGTAATAGAATATTTTGACACAGTCTCATGAAATTTGTTTCAATATTGTAGGTGTTGACATCTTTTTCAATATGATTTATTCTATCTCTGATGAATGATGCTTATCCAGCACTGACACTAGTTAACAAGCAGTCAAAAAGAATAAAATCTTTAATTTTATACTCTAAACAAGTATATTCAGTCTGAATGATGATCAGATATTCTATGAAAGCTCTATCTGAGTCTTTTGCCTTAACTGTTAAGCTAATCAGTTTCTCAAAAAGATAAGTACAATAGACTGCAGACCTCTCTAAGAAGTTTTCTTCTATAATTATTTATAAAATATATACTGACAACTGATGATCTGAGAATATCATAAAATGAGATTTTACTTCTAAGGAGATTGAAGTCAATATATAATTATAGAGTTATATATTTCTTTCAGTTTAAAAATATTGCATATTTATACTAAAATCATTCTCTGGGGTAGATTGCTTCTCATTGAGAATATTATTGATTTCAGATTGCTTAGCAGTTAGTATCTTCTCTTCTCTTCATATTGAATAGTTCATAAAATCAGTTAGAATAATAGATTTCTTAATATGCTTTACTTGATCTTTAAATTCAGTCAAGATCTTCATTATGATAATAGTCTTATCATTTTTCTATAGATAGTTTGTAAGACCTTCACTTATTTTATTACTGCTAGTATTAATAATAAATGTCTCTCTGCTAGCTCTCATCATTTCAACTTCTCACTGAGTTTTGCAATCTCTAATTCTATTAGAATTTTTTTACTAACTTTTGATATCTAGTCATTAGGACCAATCATATTCTTTGACATTTTTTCAACTAGGTCTTCATATACATTATTAGATTTATCTGATTTCTCTAAAATTGTTTTATCTATTTCAAATGCTCTAGAGGCACTTCTACAGACTGTAATAGATGTAGGCAGTGAATTTGCAGGCTCTGAAGTCCTATTCTTCAGGGTTCTATTCTCAGATCTTTGATTTTATCTCCTTTTTGACATATATTCTTTTGTTAAATCTGGTATTCCACCTGAACATAGATTGACTATTGATGATGTATAATTGTTGTTTGTATTTTTCCTCATTTTATTTTTAGCTATTCATTTATAGCTATTCATTCACAACTTCTTCTCATATTGTTCACAGTGAAAGATTTATAATTCAAAAGTCTCATAACCTTTTAGAGGACTATTATCAACTTTGTTACATTATGAGACTCTAAGTGAGCTAGCTACAACTAATAAATATATAGATGCATATGATCTTAGATAGCTAGAGAATCCTCTAATAAGTTTTATCTTTTACTTATATAAATAACTTTATATTATATAATTTTTGATTTAGCAATTGAAGTATTTTATATTTTTTTTTCAATTTTTATTTTTCAGTCTATTCTCAGTTGTCTGTGCTGGTGTGACTGAAGTCAATTCATAGTTTCAAGTTAAGAAAGTTCTCTTATAGCTATTTTGAGTTATAGAAGTTTTTTCATAGTTGAGTAGTTATTAGTTATTTTGACTAGACATGTCTTTAATATAGTGAGCAATTTTAATACAGATCTCTTAAATCTTATGAAAGATGCTGCAATTGATACAAATTGCTGCAATCATACATTAAAGATCAAAAAAAATCTTATAAAATCTGCCTTATAATCATTTTTGTAAACTTGAGCTTCATCAGTCAGATATAAAAACTTAATTATAAATATATAATAGTTATCTTCATTTCTCATTATTAGTCATCAGTATTTTATATTTGTATTTTTAAGCTTATTGATATTTTTATATATTTTCTGTATATTTTTTCAGCTATTTTAAACTTCTCAGAATAATTTTTCTTTATTCTTAAGACTAAGTATCTGACAACATCATCATCAGTTCAGTTTTCAATATAGACAATATAACTTTCTTCAGTTAAAAAGTGATCTGCATTGACAGCTAGCTTATATTTTATTTAAAAGAGTTAGTTTTCAAATATCAGTTTTTTTTTATTGATAAGATGTTTAAAATCATCAAATTTAACTAAATACTATATCTGTTAAGTATTTATTAGTCTGATTTGAGAGACTAAAGAGTTCACTATCTACTGTAAGATATTTTATTTCTTTATCAAGCTGTTTACTTGCTGATCAAGTTTATTCACTTGCTTTCTCTGCTCATATCATTCTACTCTAACTCTTTCTAAAGTATCTTTTATCTCATTTATGAGATCAGCAATTTCTTCATATATCTAATCTGAATTTTTTCAATTGTTAAAAGAAAATATTTTTTTAATATGAGATTTCTTGATCTTATATTTCTCTTAGTCAGAGTTATTATATTTCAATTTGATCTTTATAAACTGTTAGACTCTCTAACTTTTTTTGACATCTTAGCAGTCTTCTCAAAGATTTAAAAATAAAAGAAGATAAAAAATCTCAGAGATTTTTTATCTAAAAATATACTTTAAAAAGAGTAAGAAAAGTATTTGATTTTAGTATTATATTATAGTTTTAATTTAAATACAGGTGAACAGATATTCAATTATCAATTATATAAGCTATCTGAGTGAATACTAAGATGATTTTTAAAAAATAAATTTAGAGAAGACTCTGTTTATATAGTTCTTTTTTCTTAGTGTAATTGCTAGGTAATTGTCACATTTACATATTATTTGTATGCAGAGTAATTGTGAGATTGACTATTATATTATTGTCTAGATAGTTATAATTTTTAATCATCTCAGTCTATATAATAACTGATCATCTCAGCCTGTGATGATTACACTGTTGAGAAGATTGAATATAAATCTGTTCTATATCATCATAGATGTAGCAGATGATATTATACTCTCTGCAGATTTCAGTGATTTCAAAGCTATAACTACTATCTTTTATCTTAATACAGAAGTTATTTAAAGTTAAGTATTTAAATTCAATGATACTGCTAATAATGATACTCAGCTAAATAATATTATCATAATTATATTAGTAGTGATAGATTATTTTAAATTAATAAAAAAAATATAAACTGATAATATGAAGACAGATTTTAAAATTTGAAAAAAAAGTCTCTATAAGTTTATCAGAACTCTCTTTATTATAGATCTCAATGTTATCTGTATCACATGTGCTAATCACTAATATAATATTAGATATAATAACAGATTTACAAAGTTATTGAAGTTATAAAAATATATCTTATTTATATATCAACTTGATTTAATGAATATTATAGATCTTATCACTTGCTAGCAGATCTGTTTTAAAACTAGTTTTAGTTATTTTTTACTTATTTATTTACTTTCTTATTTTCTTATTTTATGCCTTCAATAGATATTTATAATTTATAAGAAAATTTAACATTTACATCTTCTACTCATAATCTATTTGAGTAATCTCTTCAAATTTATGTTTGATAGCACTCAACTGAAAAAGTGTATCATAATTATCATATCATTAATATATATCAGATTATCATTATAGTTATATACTATACTTATAATTAAGCTTATATATATATATATATATTATTCATTTTTTATTATTTTTTTTAATTAATTATTATTATAATTAAATTATTTAATATATTAGAATAATTTCTACTTAAATATAATATAATTAATATTATTATTATAAAAAAATAATATCAAAATATATTCAATATAAATAATAAAAGTAAAAATAAAATAAATCTAAATATTAAATTTAATATATAAAATATATAACTAGAAATAAAATTTAAAATCTTATTATTTTATATATTATATCTGTTGAATAAATAATTATTCAATTTAATAAGTTTTATAATACTATAATAATTAAAATATTTTTAAATATATAAAAATATTATATTTTTAATTTAATATAATTTAATTTAATTTAATTAAATATTAAAATATTACAATATTTTAATTTAAAATTTAGTTAACTAAAATATAATAATTTATAATTTATTCAATTTAAATAATTTATTTTTTTAAAAATTATAATAATAAATTAATTATTTACTATATAATTATAATTTAAAAAACTAAATTTTTTAATTATTTATAATATTATTTATTTAATAAAAAAAATTTTTTTATAAAGATAAATTTTAATTAAAATATTAAAAATTTAAAATATTATAAATTTATATAGTTATTAAAAAATAATATAAAAAATAATATATATTATTATAATAATTTTATTATTTAAAGTTTATAAAATTTAATAACTTAAAAAGATTTTTTTAATTAATTAAAAAAATTTTTTATTTAATATATTTAATTATTTATTAAATAATATTATCTAATAAATTATTTTTATTCAAATCATTTATACTTATTAAAAAATTTAGTATATAAATTACTATAATTAAAAAAACTTATAATTAAAAAGTCAAACTTTTATTAATTATTAAAATTTATAAAACTCTGTAAATTATAATTATTAAAATTATTTTTAAATTATATAATATTTTCTATTTCTTTTTGATATATAGATTATATAATTAAATTATATATATAAATACTTAAAAAATTAAAAATTGATCTTTATAAAAAAAAAATCTCTAATTTAATAAATAATTTTTATAAATAAAAGAGAATAATCTTTTTAAATTATAATTATATAAAAAATGATTAATTTACAACTTAAAAAATATAAATTCAATATTTTTATTATTATAGAAAAATATTAAATCAATAAATTTATATACAATAATATTATGAATTAAAAAATAAGATTTTTATATAAATACAACTATCAATAAATTCTAATATGAGAATTGAAAAATTCTATATATATGATTTGTTTAAATAAATTATAATATAAAAAAATATAAAATTATACTGAAGAATATCTATCTACAACTTTAATGAGATTAACTTTATGATAAAACTTATTTCAACAATCAGAATGAATGATCACTAGAGTTGAGAAAAATAATAAATCACTTATTGTACAGCTAGGGAATAAAGAAGAAATGTTAGCTGGTCATGCATAGTGCTGGTATAGTAGCAAAAAAAAAAAAAAAAAAAAAACAGTGCTGAGAGTTGTCAATACCAGGCAGAAGTGAAAGAGAGAGAAATCACATTTTTATATAGCAAAGAAAGAAATCCTAACAGCTCAAGATGCATTAGCTGGGACTGCTAGACCTCAGGAGTGTGATCAACATACAGAGGAAGGGGTTGAGGATTTGAACCCAGGGTCTAGGATGTGAAGACCCCCAACCTGCAGCAAGCGTAATACCCCTGGATATAGTATTAGGCAGTGCCAACTAAGTGTCTATCCTACATAATTTCTGTATAGAATTCCTCGTGGTTGTTGCTTAATCTGAAAGTTTGTCAAATAGAATGGTGGGGGTGATCCGGTAGGTGATTGATTACGTTAAAATGATTGGCATATGAATAACTAATTGATGAATGAAAGTGGTTCATTTGGTATGTAAAGGGAGTGTCCGATTACGTCAAGGGTGAGAAGGTATACGCCATAGCTTCAATAAAGTTAGCTGAATGCCCGGAATGTTGACGAATTGTAAACTATCATAATAGCTATTTTTGTACCCATGACCCTGAATAAATGAGGGTCATGCTGTTATTATATTGAAAGGCGTGTTTAAATAGTCTAGAGTTTACGGAAGCATATGATAGTTAGCTACTTTGTTGATAATCTGCTCCATTATGCAGGTCATATGAATGAGAAACAACAACATATTGGACAGATTTTGGAAAGAAGTTACCATCCAAATAGGCGTTCAGACGACAAGAGGCATCCTGACGTTTATGCGGTAGTTATCGCTCGGGGCGCGACCTCGTGAGGGTTCACCTCAGGGCTTGTCGACATCGTATTTCGTAGTATCTTGTAGGAGTTGGGGATCAGTGCTTCCAACAGGAATCCCGATGGACTTTCTTTCGAAGCCCTATGTACGCCAAAAAGTCAGATCAGTTAATATGGGATCCAGAGCCGGAGTGAACAGCTCTGGCGGTCAGGCTGGGTTTATCGCCTATCCGTAGGTTAGAATAGTCGATGCCACGCCCTACCCTTTCGTCCGCCCGCTTAAACTTAAGACCGGTTCACCAAAGGGTGCAGAACATCAACGCTGCAGTTAACCTGCACTGCCCAAACGATATCTTCCAACCACATCTCTTGCATGGCATTTGGACTTTCAATGGCGCGTCTAGTCATTATACCTGTCGTTTGCTAGCTGATTCATTACTTTCGTTTATCCTTCGTTTAGTTCTCGATGAGTTATCTCTTGTTGGAGATAGCCTAAATGTCTTTGTCCATACCTCCCCTCCAGCTATCGACCACACATTATTAGTTTTGGTTAAACCCAGAAAGTCTTCTTAGGTAAAGGCTTAGTTTATGTAACGACGGAATGGACTTTTGGTTTTGGTGTCCGGGATATGGATTTCGCTCCATCTATCCCGTTATCTTTACAGTTGGCTTTCTCCTATGCCTATCCGTTCACGCTGATGCGCTGGCGCAACCGCTCGAGTACAACCTAGATCCTCACGATAGTCATTCCCGCAGCGATGGACAGCAGAAATTACTCAATGATCTCCCGGAGTCGATTCCATTGCGAGGTTTTGGTTCGGAACCACAGAAACGCATACAAGCTGACGGAGCTCCCACGGACACCCTGAAGAAGCTGCTAGACGCCCTGGATGTCATGCAATCATCATATTTTGAAATTTGGGAAGGGACCTGGCCAACAAGCATTGACTGGACCGCAGCAGTTTTGGCAACACACGTCTCTGCCACACTCTCCACACTGAGTACAAATCTCGGTGCTGTCCTAAATGACAGTCAATCGGTTGCCGCGGGCGGCTTTACCACTCCCAAGTCCGAACCTTTCGACATTCTTGTCTACGAAAACCTGATAAATCATTATTTTCTTCAGCTGTCGACTTTTTATTTTGGGGAAAACGCCTTTAGCTTGAGAATGCAGGCGTACGATGACATGTTGTGGGTGGTACTAGACTGGTTGGAGAACATTAAGTTCCAAAATACACATTCAAACTTATATTACTCTTCATACTCCAAGGTGAATGAAAGCTTGCAACCATCCTGGTACGGCACCGAGTTCAGAAGGCCTGCTGCTCACAGAGCTCGATTGTTCTACGAGCTAGCTTCGCAGGGATGGGATACTGCCTTGTGCGATGGCGGTATGATCTGGAGCCCATACCTAGAGCCGTATAAAAATGCAATTACCAATGAACTTTTCATCTCTGCGAGCATTGGCATGTATCTATATTTTCCTGGTGACGATATCGACTCACCCTTAGCCTCCAGCTCCTCTTCAGGCGGTGTTATCTCCAAGCCCCATAACCCTGACTATCTGAACTCCGCGATTACCGCATACCGGTGGCTGAGAAACTCAAACATGACAACCAAAAATGGGCTCTATGCCGATGGGTTCCATATAAATGGATGGGTAGATAAACCTAATCCTGGCACTAAGAAATGTGACGTTTTGGATACGATGGTGTACACTTACAACCAAGGAGTTATACTCAGCGGAGCCCGGGGTCTTTGGCTTGCTACTGGGGATAAAAGCTACCTAGATGATGGCCATCAACTAATAGAGAATGTGCTCAAGGCGACCGGGTGGCCTGACACATCAAATCAAGAATGGCAAGGGTTGGGACGGGCTGGAGTCCTCGAGGACGTTTGCGACAGCTCAGGGAAATGCTCCCAGAATGGGCACACGTTTAAAGGCATTTTCTTCCATCATTTTGCTGAATTCTGTCGTCGTATCTCTCCCGAAGAAGAACAATTTCTATCTTCGTCACTTCACAAGCAAACAGCTAAATATTCCCCACCTCGAAGGCCGGACTACGACTGGCATCAAGAGAAATGCGCTGCCTATTATTCTTGGATCAAACACAACGCTCAGGCTTCATACATGACAAAAAATGAACAAGGAAAGTTTGGTATGTGGTGGGGGAAACAGTATCCATACAACGATCCAGATTCCAACCAGACATCCCCTTTACCAGAGGGTGCTATCGATCGCATGAATGATGGGCCATTCTCAGGTGATGGTGACGAACCCTATCACCATCCACATGTAGGCACACTCGATGAAATTTGCGTTAGAGGGCATCGAATGTCTCCAGTAGAAAAAAAAAAGAAGAAAGAAACATCCGTCATAGATCCCGACAACGTGGATTTGGCATTCTCAAAAGATGTGAATGATCGTGGCCGGGGCCGTACCGTTGAATCCCAATCTGGCGCAGTGGCCGTTCTACGGGCATTGTACCAATGGGAGAATTCTCGTTAATCAGCAGATTGGGCGAACTTTTCCCCCATGACTGGAGCGTCATACGATGATGGTGGCATTGATATACATACTTCTCGATTCCCTACAGACTAGTTTTTCCCTGCATGATGCTCTGCTTCTTCCGTTAAAGGGGAGTGTCATAGGAAGCTTTCTTCGTTTCTCTACTTTTCCCCTTGGATTGCAGATATAAGGTGTGCTTGCACTTGTTGGTATAGAGGACTCTGGCGTTATGCTTTTTGGATATATCGTTCACGTTCACGCGGAAGTAAAGACGATTCTATTTATACTGTTTTGTGCTTCTGTTTTGTTTTTACAATATAAACTCAAGCCTCCATTCCTATTGAATAAGACTTCATCTTCGTTCACATCCTTTGGTGTAGTCCTGAAGCCAGAAATATGGCCATACAGGCCTGTTGGTGTTTCAACTCTCATGATATAAGGTCTTTGCGCCCTCATTAGAGGACTTGAACACCTGCTGAATTATAGGCTAGCAGGCTTGTATTTTATGTCCAGGTGTATGCTAATTGCCCCGGGAAGTAGCAAGGTGATTCCCATAGTATATATTCAGGCTAATGGCGTGATTTATGAAAGCGTGAAAACGGGCATTGTGCATTGCCGAATGATACACTCCAAATCTCGAAAAGACCATCTGGTTTGCGCTCTCTTACACCCTGGATTCTGCGAACTTTATATGAGATCGCGAAAATTTCCTGTCCTTTTCTATCAAGCTCCTAGTTGAGTCTCGACCCATTAAGTTCTCTCAGTGAAAATACAAGACAAATGCATAACTGCATTTAATCTCTGTCCATGCAGGAAGCAAACACAAGTATAGGTACTCTGCACTCTCCAAGCAGAAGAAATCGAGAAATTTCGAGGGAATAACAAAGGTCTTCTTCACATTTGGCCTGCGCACGGTCCGGAATAAGCAGTTGGCATTGGCCCAAGCCGTTGCAAGCAATGCAAATGAATCCATGGAGCTGGGTTGCAGAATCAAAATCGCAAAAAACGGCATGCGTAAAGCAAGGGTAAACTACACTGCATCGGTTACGTCATGTTAATTTAAATAGCCCTTTTTCACCATTCCTTTTTGCTCTTGTCTGACATGGCAAGCTTGCTTAGCTTGCAGTGCCGTGGAAAGTGTGGCATGCAAGAGCTTTCTCAGTCCATGAAATGTGGGATGATGATGAGGGATGGGGGAACAGCAAACTAAAGGGGAATAGCTAAACCTAGCACCAATCCCTTGACAGGGGATATTTACATGCAGCCCTTGCAGGCTTGTATGTAAGGTCTGCTTTGTTTGTTTATTCCAAATTTCCCAAACTGTAACTAGTTGTAGACATGCCAGAGAAGTTGCCTACGCATTGCTGGAAGAGATAGGAAATACCTTACCGAACACCAGAGCCTTATCTCTAACTATTCAAGTCTCACTGCCCTCAACACCAGGGTTAGGGTAGGTTAGGGTTAAGACTAGGTATCAGGGCTAGTTGTGTATCCTCTCCTCGCCTTTTTATACTGGATATGTGTTAAGGGGGTTGAGAGATTTTCCATTTCAGATCGTCTTTGCCGCCGAAAAATCCTCGAAGACCCACGCACACACATTGCATTTCACGCTTTTACACAACGGGCGATTTTGCTTCAGCACACTCCATTGTCCCGTCTCGCTTCCTCTGTATGGCCAAATCGAACAAGAGGTAGGCCGAGGTTACAAAGATTATCGTTCATGACGTTTTCTTCCACCACATGGAACTGTGCGATTTGTGTGTGCTCACACGCCCCGAGATTTCCCTCAGAGTTGATGACGAAACCCTTCCGCAAAAAGAAGATGGGTCTTTTGAACAGGGGGTAATGAAGACGAAGTACGCACATTACATACTTGTGCAGTTCGCGTGTTCAGCATTGTCTATATGAGCTGAGAGATGGAAGTGGAGAATTACTTGAAAATTGGGATAAGCTGACAGACATGGCCCTTTGATAGATTATCGTATTTCTCAATTTCACCCGGCGAATGGAGTAGAAATTTACGGTGTCCCAATCTCTTAGGCATGGTCTTTAACTGAACAGGGCATGTATTTTGGGATCGCTGAGCGAAATGTTGATCCCCAGCGAGATTAAAGAAGCTCGCGGCTAATGACGACGTATTCTAAACGGTACGTATTGCTACAGTTTTCCATACGAGAATTTGAAGGTTATTTAGTTACTGGCACTGTGATACATAACAGTACATCAATACGGCCTTGAGGATGGAACTTCATACTGAAGTTTGATAATAAAAAGCATCAGCTTCACAACCAATCGCAAACAAGCATCAGGGAAAAGAGAGAATCGGAATCTTTGGGTGAGACCACGGAAGGGATAAGCCCCCAATCAGATAGACTGATAGGCAGCGACAGGGATGGCGGTGGGGCAAGAAACCACGCACGTCCCCCGCGATTTCAATCTTCCGAACCTATGAGGATGAATGTATCAGCCTCACATTTTTCGATATTTTATAACGTTTTTATAGCTTGCAAATCTGGAAATGAAGAAATGGGCGGAGGGACACTATGAAGTATCTCAAAACACAGGCTCTCAAATCGCGTCGTCTCCCTCCCTCCTCATATAAGATCGCACTATTATGTGTGATAATAAGCATGAATATGTGCTAATTCTTAGCCGAGGAACGGTTTCTATTGGGCCATACTCAAGAAAAGGAGGGATGGAGCCGCGGAAAACAACAGGAACCGGAAACTCATAAGCGACCAGAACGGAATGACGAAACCGAGGTGAAAGATTGAAAGTATTATTGTTCAACCTACTCTCGTCCTTCTTTTTCTCATAATACATACATACAGCTGAGAAATGTTGCGAAGAGTGCAGAACTTAAATAATATTATGCTCTCCTTTCCCTTTTGTCTGCCTTCCCCCGTTTGTTTTGGTGAGACTTGGAAATGGCCCGCTGTCCACAGTACGGGATTGCACTATCATGGACCTAAAATCAAGCGCGGGGTTTTTTGGAACAGTTTTAATCTGTGGATTATAGGGTTACTGAATACTAATTAATAGTACGTGCTATGCCTGAGGTATGTATGACCATAATTGTCTAGTATGAATGCGGAGTTCTGCCCTTTCTCCGCTGCTTTTTGCTGTTTCCACACTGTCCCGCGATTGATCTTCCTTGCAAGTTGAGCGCCAGTAACTATTAATGAAGCGATTTATTCCCCCCCCCTCTCCCCCCCCTTCTCCTCCAGGGCACTTGAAAACTAACAAAACAGGTATGTCCCTGTACAGTACATGTGAAAATGAAAATAGTTACCATACGAGTAGTCTCCAAATTCTCATGGAGATATTTGATCCCCCTCCGGAAGAAGTCCTTTTTCACCTCGATGATAACAATAGTGCCAGAAAGTCCGCCTTTGATGCGTATATTTTACCAGCCGCCAATGATTGTTCAACAGAAAGTCCATCATGACTGGCTGAAGCTGGTGCGCTCACTAACTTAGGACCAGGTGGAACTGCAAGACCCAGAAACTAAACACGTGTGATGCAATCGTTAAAGATTAGCCTGCCCAGAGGGGTAGACCTAAGCGAACTGCTACTGAGATAGATGTCTGTCATGTGGCTTGAGTCTGTAAAACAGAAAGGGAGCCGTCAGGGCAACGGCTGTATTTTTGTTGTGTATACTTGGGTCGCTTTGTTCATACTCTTGCAATGGCCAAGACTCTGGGGCAAAGTCAGGAAGCATGAAACTGAGCCTTTCCTGGGTTCGATTCAAAGACGTCGTATGAGTTGCGGTATACCTCCCACTGTGCCCCTTTCTCTTTGCCCATTCCCGCAAAGTTCTCCCAGCGTGTTGCTTCCGATGTTTGTCTCGTCTATTGGACAATGATTCAGTCTCTCATTACCTTAAACTTACCGCTATAGACTGCCAAGATGATGACGTGAACGGATTTATTCTTTGTGTTTTATCATGGCTTCTTCTGTTGATTAGAAACTGATCGCGGTATATTTCGACCATTTATGAGGCGTTTTTCTCCGCTGGCTTCTGGATGCTGGCTGATATTTCTTTTAAGTTTAAGCAGTCCTAAGGCCATGATTCAAACCTTTCAAAATCATCAAGGACAAAATGTAACTAACAAAAGGGACAAACAGGTGGTGAGAAGTTGAGACGATGCGCTCCGCAACGACCCCTGGTCAAATGGCGTATTTATGGCGTAGGGAGCAGACGCTAGAACTAACTTCGAAAAAACCAAACCACTTTGCTTCGTCATACTACGGCGAAGATCATTTCAACACCATATCCCCATATTATGATTTCCCCAATCATGATGATCGGCCTTCAGGACGCTGTATACCGGCCGAATGGGCGTAAAGATCGACTTGGAGAGGACATGGTTTATGGATGCAGAAATACACGAGTCATAAGGACTTTAAACCCCTTCAGTTGCTGGTTGGTGAAAAGCGATCGTGCAATTCCGAGTTGACTTAGAATTCCTCGAAATGAATGAAAGTAGAAAAATTATGGGGAACACAACTTCCTCAACGACCTCCGAAAGAATTGACCATCGCCTGAGCTCAGTGATTTTTGCTTTTCCTTTCTTCGGAAGCTTTGCCCATTGCCATAATATAAATCAGAATTTGAAACGGACAATCAGAAGTTAAATACCTCAACTAATACATATCATTTCTATATCAAGAGAGGTCCCCCTCCTCCCACAACCCCGCCAATCGGAACCAATGGAACTTGATCAAAACGCTTTGCATTAAAAAAAATAAAAAAATAAAAATAAAAATAAAAAACTTGATACACCCTTGACAAATTTCTCCTGCAATCAACAACAGAGAAACGAAAAGTGCGTGATAATGAACAGTTTTAAGTATTATCAAAACAATCATATATTACGTGTATGATACATACAGCACTTATATTACACTTTATTTCATTTCATTTTGCAACAAAATTTAAGAAACCGAGTCTCGCACTACCTAGCAAAAGCTCCATAAAATTGAGAGAGTGAGCCCTCAGGCACCCGGTAATATTGTCAGTCTTTTAGCATTATTTCTTCAACTTTTGGTCCATGTTTAGAACTAGTCCGCATCAAACGGTAACATATTGATGTCCTCATGGTCTTCTTTTGTTGCTTCACATTAGCCCTAATGGTATCGTATCATTCGTAAGTAGGGGGTTGCACAGTATATACAAAGCCCGGTTGACTCTCTCATTCTTGTCGAAGGTCTCCCTCCTCCTTCACCTCCAGAAATCATTAACAATTGCTCATCCCGTCATATCTAAATTCGTGAAGTCAGGGAATAGAGAGTACAGTTTTTTGAATCCGATTGCAGTCCAGTTTATTTATAGCTCCAGTTGTTCCCCGCTACGAAAAAAAATGGAGTCAAACCAGGGACGATAAGCAATTCTCGAGTGACGGGAGAATCATCTCTTCGGGATCTCAGGAAGCGGTCATTTGTGGCGCTAAAATGGCTAAACCCGCAACAACTGCCTGACTACAGAGGGCAGTGGCCTCGTTGGGGTTGGCGGGCCGGTCTGTTATATTTCTTCATTGAAAACTGAAAATGTAGCAACATAAGGATTTCATCCTCTTGACAAAATGCTGGGTACCCTGCTCGACAAAATCCAGTCACGAACCTTGGATATTCTTTGGAGATAAAATGATTCGTTTGGGAAGGTTTCATAGAAGATTATTGGCGCATGAGCATTCTGAATATGTAGTTTTTCAGTGCATGTTGAAGGATATTTTAACCCGGTGAAGAGGATCTGAATGTGTTCATTAACAGAGCTTTAGAATGGCCTTGGGGGTTTGCCTCCAGCTACTCCGAAGGAGAGAGTCTCCCAAGCCAGCATCAACGAAGAAGAAGCATATTTGGAAAGGTTCTCCTTAAATGTTGTCATTAAAATTCCATTTCGTTGGACATGATGGTTTCCGAAATCATTCCATGGATGAGACCGCTATCGTGTTTTAAATAGTGATAATACGTTGCATGTCCACCTTCAAAGTCCCAACGGATGCCATCCCAACAAGGTCCAACCCAGAACCCTTCATCTACACCCTAAATCGACTCTTTTCTTGGTAAATGAAACCTGGAGGGCAGGCCCCAGAGGCAGGAAATTTTGAAACTGAAGAAGGGCACAAAGAAACCACTTTCTTGCACAGCTGGTCAATGTTGAATTTTAAAGGATGAGTTTCCTAGTGTCCAGCATCGAGATGTTCCCATTGACAAAAAGATATGTTCAAGTGGGTCACTCGAATCACTCCCTGATTTAGTCAATAGAGAATAGAACTAAAGTGCAGAGCATGAATAATTGAAGAGTACTATTCATACTCTCCAAATCACACACTGTCTCGGGCAGATGATCTGGCAGGTGATATCATCTCATCTGCTCAAGCACTCATGTGGCGCTGTAAACTCGGTGTGGAGCTTCCCTAATTGAAAATTGGCAGCATGGCCCCAGATGTACGCTCTTGAGCACTGAGACTTTATTTATGATGAATGCCCGGCAACTTCATGCGTCTCACGGCCTCATCCGCAGCACTTTGTCAGGTCGCCCATCGGATTATTATAGTTCCAGTTACAAGATATAAACGGATGAGACGGTGCATAGTTACCAAGAGGCATTTCCCGGTTCTTTCTAGGAAGCAAGATTAAGTTTTGGTCCCTGAAGGTAGAATTGTTTCCCAAAGGTGCCAGTGGCGCTTTTCTGCCAGAGCCTTGTGGCAGCTTGGTTTGGCATGGTTGAACTGGGCCATGTCTCTCTGCAACTGAGGTCATTCGAGAAGAGCAAACGGAGCTTACCTGACTGCCAATGCGGGTTTCAATGGCAAGGGAGAAGGCATATCAAGTGGGAAGTGAATCAAGTGTTGAAAATAAATGTTTGATCTCCACAGGTTTCCGCTCCTTATTTGGTCTGGTATATATATCATCATGGCTTCGTAGCTCTAAGTAAGACTCTTCTCTACAATAATACCTCCTTTTTGTCGATCAAGACCTGGGGGCATTCCGAGTAACCTATGTCAGGCGCACCTCTTTGTGAAACCCTTGTGAAACGGGGGATAAAAGAGTAGAACTAAAATTTGATATTGAAGAAGAGAAAAAAACTCCTGAGTTTTGCATTCAGTGCCAGTCAATGCACACATGAGATAAGATGATATGAGCGCTTATTATTCAATGATTCAGGAGATAAATAAATGTTTGATCATTGCACACGTCTATATCCCTGCAGACATCATCAACGGCTAAATATATATATGATCTCAGATGAAGGTTCTACCTAGGGACAAATAAATGTGTTGGTATGTACTCTGTACGTACTCCATCTGGGTATTATCCACCCTCTTAAATCAGGGGGCTAAACTTGATGAAGAATAACTTGAAAACGTTCTCATTGGCTCTTCTTCCACACCTGCGGCCCGGATGTCCATGCTTTTTGGTCAGGTGTCCTGAGCAAACAGAACTGTGATTTCCACCAACAGCAAACCAAAGCCTCATGGTCAAGGGTACGAAACGCATTAATGCATATTTATGGCACAACATACTCCGTACAAAAAAGCCAAAATGCAAGAGTGTTTCGTTGCTCTGTTCTCAGGGTGGAGATTCTATCGGAGCAAAACCAAGATGATTTGACGAGGTTCCATGCCATATGTCAAAAGATTAATTAAATCCCATGTTGAACTAATGGAAATGGATGGTGTGGGCAGAGATAACTAACCGGTATAAAGCAAATACCTTAAGCTCTTCTCTTTATTTTCGTAAACATGCTGATACTTTTTGCGTATTTTTGCATATTGCGCAGCCAGGACTGGCGAGAAGAGAATATTAATGGTGGTAATAATAAAATGGCAGAGACAACAAGCATCGCCTTCGGCGGGGGGTGGGTAACATAATAATAATTGATTCTGAGTGAACGTGAGTGGTTGACGTTGAAGCCGAGTGCAATAATAGCGCATTCCCGGTCGCACTGCGTGCTCCGAAGGCAGTCGGCGTATTCTAACCCTTCAAGATGGCGATACACACGGCAACTCCTGCACAGAGTACCGAGCGGGGAGCAGGAGAAGAGTTCTCCGTACTGGCTGGACACACTGGGTATTGGTATGGTATGCGGGTGATAAATAAAGGATAGTTACCGCTAATACCAGATGATACAATTGAGTTGACATTACTACCAGGTCCAGGTACCCCCAGCAAATAAGAGTACGCGCTGCCTCATCGGCTGACTGTGCGGTGTAACGTTCTCCGCCCTTTGTATGTGACCAATAATGCGGGTCGACTCTCCACCAGCGCTAAACCTTCGAACCCTAGTCCTACATCCCCCAGCCAAGCTTCCAACCGCTTCACTGTGACGGTGGGAAAGGCAAAGGGAAAGGGAAAGGGAAAGGGAAGAAAATATACGTGAGAGCCAACCAGAGCGACTGACGACCTGGTCGACTGGGAGAAACGGTCCTCTCAGCGCAACGCCGTCAGCGACTCAGGTGAGAGAAACGCCTATCTTCTCCCTCCATATTAACCTGCGCCTCCCTTGTTATTTTTTATTTTTTATTATTTATTATTTATATTTTTAATTTTATTTTTTGCTTCACCGTTGCCAGATACGTCCTCCCACCTGGACAGCTAAGAACTCTCCGTCCACTCTTCGCTCTGACATTTCACTCTTTTTAACGCCTCACGGGGTGATCGACTGGTTGCTTCGCCAGACGCCGTCCATACCTTCACTGCGTATTCTTTCTTTAATTCTTTGTTTTTCCGGTTTATATTCTCTCTCCTCTCAATCCCTCGCATCTCTCGCCGCACACGCCCTCCATATCTATTCTTTCTCTAATTCTTCGTTCTTCCGGTTTATATTCTCTCTCCTCGCTCTCCCTTCCATCTCTCGCCGCACACATCTAAACTACTCCCCATATATACGGGCTCCATTTTTATACCGCCAAATCCGCCCGTCTCCCTCGACTCTTGATTCAGTTTGCGGATTGTCTCTCATCTTCATAGAGAACGACTCCTCAATCCAAAGGCATATTGGATTGATTTCCTGGTTGTCGTTCCTCAACGACCCCCCCCCCAATCGTGGACATAAAACATTCCATTCTTCAGACAACCTCATATTTTAGTCCGCCGTGAACATTCTTGTCCTTTTCCGTCATTCGGGTGACTATCGGAGTCCTGGGAATCCTCTATTTCCTTCTCTCTCTTCCACTTTTACGTTGTACCTTGCGGATCTTCGTTTTGAGAATTAAAGGTCCGGAAATACCATAGTATGGCTCTTGGACCTGGAGTGGACCAGCGATCAGATCCAGTACCGGCAATGCCGTCTCACAACGCGAATGGAAACGGCGTACCTGTCTCATCTCCTTCGTCATCGTCCACAGCATCTGATACTGAACATAACCAAAAATCCAGGGCCAACCGTCCCCGTTTGGCGAAGCGGAGACCTAGTGCCTCCATTCTGGTCCCTCGCGACCATCCCGAAATCGAGATTGAGGAGGAGGAATTCTCATCAGATGACGCCCGCGCCATGAGTCCCAGGAGGAACTCTGCTGATGTTGAGAGACTAGGTAGAGAAGCCAGAGAGTTCCTAGAAAAGTGAGTGTTCCTAAATTACAATCTAATGTTTTGTCTTATCTTCGTGCGCGATATGTCTTGAATGTCGGAATGTTGTAATATTTGCCTCTACTCTCTACAATTTTCCCGTTCAGAGTGCTAGATCTTTACTCTATCTGTTTCTAACCTTTCCCCCTGGCAGACAAGCATTTATCTTACAATCATCACTGCAAGCACTCGTGGAACGCATTGATGAAGTCAAGTCGGACCACGACAAATTGGAAATGGAAAATAGGTTTCTACAAGACTACATTGGTGGTCTGACACGAACCATGTCCGCGAAGACAGAGGTTACATCAACCAGCGGCGTCGGGAAAGGGAAAAAGCCCCAGAAGTAATCAGTGAAATACTATGGGGGATGGGGTTGAAATACACCTTCCTCCTTTTCCTTTCTCAAAACACTCTCCGCAAACACGATTTGTGACCCCCTATCGACGACTGAAAGAGGAATCAATGACACACATAAACCCACGAACCATCTTCAAACCATTCATGACTTAATTACGCATTACGACCTTCGATCAACAGCTTAGCATAGCCCTTTGTTACCGCCTATATTATCACCTTTAATCTTAATGCTGTGGAGTCTGCACTTGGAAACACAGAAGAGGAAGCCAACCAAAAGTCGTCCACAACACATCAATCACCTTTAGTTCTTCATTTCCTGAGAGACATGCACTTAGAAAATAATCCTACGGGTCGACTACAACACATACGAACTGGCTTTGTGCGCCCATGCTGTCAGCTTCCCCGCCATTGATCCAAAATACCCTGTCAGTTTTAGAAATAAAACAAAACAAGGTTTATTTGCTCTCTGATACCTTTGCCCTTTTAGCCAGTCCTGTCTGCTGCCAAACGTCTGCTGCCAAATGCTTAAAAGGAGAAGCCGTCAACAGTCCGAAACCCAAACATTCGATCAGCCAGTGGCAAGTCGCGCTTTGTGAGCATGTGACATCACACGATCAAAACATCGAAATGGGGAAAATAAAAAAAAAGCATATTGAATCGTCACGGATTATAAATGATGTCAGCGCCATTTCGGAAACCCTGACTTAAGCAAAAGTCCGGCTAAAAAAATTATGCGACTCTCAATTTTTCTCAAAGCCGGATATGCTCCTACGTCCCTGGCACCATATCCTCCACCCCTGACCTTGGTGGAAAAAGCGGTGCTCATATTCGGTTTCTCGTAGGTCTCATAACAAATGCGCCCCTTCTGTATTTCCTTATTTCTTTTTTTTTTTTCTTTTTTCTTTTTTTTGGGTTGTTTTTTTTTTGCAGCAAAAAAAAAAAAAAAAAAAAAAAAAAAATATCGTGAGCTTCTCGTTGGATGACAAACGTTGTTTGTTACTGCCGGTGGGAAGACGGGAATGGATATGTTTTTCTTTTAGTATTTGGGGGCTACTTATCGCATCGATTTGGCCGGATAAATAATAAGTAGTATTCTTATATAAATCCTTGGCTGAGACTGAGACAGTGCGACTTCATTTGTTTCAAAGACTCTACTTCCCTACCCCTCCCTGTGCTTTCTGCTCTCCCCTTCTTCTTCTTCTTCTTCTACTACTACTACTACCAAATGCGGTGTGCGATATGGCTTTAACCCTCCTCTCCTCCCTTCTACTACCAAACACACCTCTAATCTTCATCTCACTAAGCATGATTTTATTTCTGGAGACAATTATTTTGCGGAGCGTTTTCTTGTTGTTTTCCCTCTCTCATTTTTCTTTCTCTCCCATCGCTTTCCTTAATAATTGGCTATTGAGTGAGCAGAGAGGCGTTGAAATCCACTATTTTTCGTTTCCATCCAACGTGTTTTATGCTTTATCAGAAAGGGGGAAAAGCGCCAGGCGTGATTGATGGAGTTTCCATTTAAAAAAAAATTGGTGAAGGATCTCTTCTCTTCTATATTCTACCTCGATATCATTTGTGGTATCTCTTTATTTTTATTTATTTATTTATTTATTTATTTATTCTTTTTTTTTTTTTTTTTAGAAAAAGATATGAACAAAAAATGAAAAGAGATAAATAAGGAGTCCTTCATATTCCATATGACAGGTTTCCCTCCTAGACCTGGAGGATGTATGAACCGTCGAAACCACAAAAAAATGAGAAAATAGAAAATAGAAAGTGAGCAAAATATATTATCTTCTCTTTAAAAATGAAAATACCATCGATATACATTCCTAGTTAATTCATATTATTTTCCCCCTAATTTTCTTTCGATTTTTTAGTCCTTTTCAATACTTTTCCCTTGTCTTCAAAATCCCCATTGGTTAAATCTATGCTTTGGCTGTTCAACACTTCTCCAAACCCTTAAAATTGACCATCTTGACCTCCCTGATTGACTTCTCCCTTCCGCTCATCTCTTGTCACCCACCCACTTTTTTCACCTCCTTGACAAGATAGGGCGGGAAGGAAAAGCAGGATCTGACGATATGACACTTCGCTATGACTCTAACGTCTATGATGAGCCATTAGATTCCAAGTGCAATGCATAATTTTAGCCTTTTTGTGGGATTATTTTTTATGGGTTCCGATGCCAAGTAGGTGTCAAACGATCCCCATGCACAAACGTCCTTGGTATCTTGTGCATGATATCAATCAGTGAAAAAAGGAAGGAAAAAGTAGAAGGAAGATTTCCCTTTTTTCATTTTGATTCTCTGATGATACGATATCACCTGAAAACGAAAAACATAAGTTTTCAAGGCATATTTCTCTTCTCTAACTTTCTTCTGATTCATCGTACCGTAACACAATGCAATGACAAGATAGACAGATACAAGGAAAAAGAAAATAAGGGAGAGATCAGTAACAGCTAGCTTACCACCATAGGTGGAAGGGGGGGAAATAATAAGGAACCGTTTATATACAGTGATATATTCCAAAGTATGTGTTCACATACCAGCTGATTGCTGTAAGTAAAGAGTAAAGACTTTCCGGGGCTGTACGAGTATTTGTATTTGTGGAGGGGAGATGTAACTTGGTGATAATCGATGAGGAGAAGGAGTAGTAGTTAGCAGCAAAGGGACGACAAAATGCGATCAATGATTCGGCATTCCTTTTACAACTAATTTCCTGGCACCAACCCCGCTCCCTCTCGTTCGTAACCACCTCTCGTTGACTTTGGAGGATGAAGATTTTAGTTATTCTCCCCACCGTGTTCCTTGGTGAGTTGCTCACTGCATTGAGGGATCATGAGTTCGTTAGTATAAATGGATATGGAAAGGGAAGAATTCTGCCTACAGTCCAAAGGGAAGATGGGGACGGGGGAAAGAGGGGGAAGGGGTATAAGCACGTACATGTGAGCATCGAGCTCATCGAGATGCTTGCGCTGTTGCTTCAGCTTTTCTCTTAGAATTTGCAGCCTATTGTGATACAGATGAATAAGTATTTTCCCATTCACAATAAATCTCCCTCGTATTCAAGTCACTTGAAGTCCGAGTTCCCTCGATTATCTTTTCTCCCATTCCCCTTTCAGATATTGGGGGGTTGCTATGAAAACGCACTTTTCCATCTCCCTTTGCTTAATGTATATGGCTTCATCGGCAGCTTCCTTCTTGGTCCATGAATTGCTGTTTTGATACAAGAAAGGAATATAAAATCAGTATTTTATTTATCTTTTCTCAGGGAAAAACATCATCCACTGCGTCTCTACAATAGCTACAAAGAAACATAGAGCTTTAAATATACAAGAGATATGGATGCCTAGAAAAAACCGAGCACGTACCCAGTTGTCATTTTCCCAGTAGATCTCGGAGCGCCTACATCACCTTCACTCATTCTTGCGGCAGCAATGGAGAAAGAGCGGGAGATAGGCAGCTGCGTAGCGCGGAGGAAAGATCGGGAGGATTGACGCAACATATCGGATAGGTTCTGATGTGCGTGTGGGGCGAAAAGAGGAGAGGGAGAGATATATATAAGGGCTATTTGAGAAGTAGAGGGATGAGTTTAGAGTGATCAGCTGTGGCGGGTGGAGGGGGGAGGGGGTGAGATCTGCCAGCTTATCCGTTAGATATAATATGGTCAAGAGCAATGGCAGAGGGTTTCGTACTTCTACCTAGAGGGTTTAATGGGGTTGTTTGGGATAAGGTGGTTTTGGAGGTTTGGATTTGGTGGAATTGGAGGTTAGTGGTTTGGTGGTGGGCTGTGGAAACCGGAGTGAGACTAGCCGGATTCGGGCAGGAGCAGCTTCATTGCTGACTCAGCGGGGTCAAGTAGGTAACTAGTTAGCTAGCAAGTGGAATGACGTCGGATGACTCCGGTTTCTTTGGGGTTGCCACCCGTCAACTTCCTTGGGAGAGAATCGAGTCGAGACGAAAAACAGTAAAAGGTATACAATGCGAGCGTAGCGAAAGAGTATACATCACTGCAATGATATTGCTGTGTAAAAGAGCAACTACATTTTCACATTTGGCGGAGAGATTATGGCTATGAATGGAAATAGAGGCCAGCTATTCATTAGGCAGCTATGCTACATCTTAGAGAATGGCGACTGAGAAAGAACATGGATATCTTTGTTAGGTTTCTTCTCGAGTTTGGTTATTGTTCTTGATCGTCCTCAAACTATATTCTGAGTGGAGGTATTTCCTCTTTTTTTCATTTGTTTATCATCAAGAGGTTTCAGCACGAATATCCAGTCCCTATTAACTGTTGGTAATTGATGCTCATTCATCAGCTCTGCTGATACAATGGATCCAACCAGAACAAGTCTGACTCTATCGGTATTGTTATTGTATTGAAGTCGAAGCAAGCGGGGCGAGGGGCGAAGAGAAGCTTGTAGAAAAGATGAAATATTTTCTCGACCTTTTCCACCAAGAACGGAGACAGGACCCGAGAATCGATAGTTAATATAATAATATCTAACCATCTTTTACGGATGATGGCGATGAGTATGATACTGCAAGCCGCCCTCTTCTTCCCCCCTTAATCACAGCCTAGTCAAGCTGACGAACGTCAGGGCAAAAACGTATGCTGGCAGCCGCTGTATATACGAATGACAATGGATATGTTATCGCCTAGTCCGGCAGAAGGCCAGAAATTGGAAGCGCGCAAGTCTGAGTAGGAAGAAATTACGCCTTGTCCTGCACAGCGCTTCTTTAGCGTTGAAAGCTGTCGTGTGGTGGGATTGTTACAAGACTCCAAGTCGATGCGCCATTCGGCTCTTTGCAGATGGATGGATGGCTTTCTTCTTCCTAGGGCTGAAGTAAAAGATATAATGGTGTGAAATGCTGGGAGATGTAGCTAATTAAGGATATATGTAGGTACGTAAAATAAGTGCTTTTAACAATGACGCAGGGATAGAATTTCTGAAATATTTCCAGCTCCATCCAGGGATTAGGGTAGAGCAGTACGACAGCATAATTTGACTCTCTCATATATAATAAAAAGAATAAAGCGAGCAGAAGTAAATAACAGTTAAAAGCTGCCGAGTTGTGCAGGTTAACCTGGATGTTGTTGTTTGTCGTTCGTCGGTTGGTTTGTTGCTGACTACTCCTGGCAGCACCTGATCCCAAACTTTCCATTCTGCCCTGTACTGGTCCAAACCCGCCCAATTTCTTCTGCTCTCTTCACCCTTCCACCTCAACCCCTTCAAATATCCCACATCTCCCAACAACCAACCTTTCCCCATCCTGTCTCGCACCACAACAACCCCTATCTCGCCTCAACCACCCATCAACCCGCCCCAGTACTCCAACCGCTGTCTCAATCCTTCGTCTGTGTCTATCTTCGCTCTCTCAAACTACGCGTTATCCCCTTTCCAGGTGAGACCTTCCTTTGTTTGTGTGTGTGTGATTCACCCAGCAACTGGCCCCAACCGCCGCCCAAGTTGCCGAAATCTACATTTATACCCCCGTCCCTTCGAATCGCTGCAAGGGGTTTTGCCCTAGTTGACGTCGTTGTCATCCATTTCAAAGCCTCTGCGATGTATCATGTGTGCAATCATTCTTTGTTGAGTTTTGGCCATTGCCCTGTCACAGCAACGCTTCTGTAATCGCGTCAGAAAATCCTTAGCAATTTACTTCCATACCATTACTTTCTATCTCTGTACTTCCTGCGTGGGTTATTCCATCGTTTCGCATTGGTCCTGAGAAATCTAGCTTCGATGCGGCCATTTTGGAGTCCCACGAAATGCCACCCTCTCTCTATCTTGTCTTAAACTTAGCCTAGCCCCTCTTACCCTGTTTCCGTTGACATGACAACGGCAAAATAGAAAAAATAAAAACTAAAACTAAAAAAAAAAAAAAAAAAAAAAAAAAAGAGCTAACATGCGTCAAATCATACCCACTACTGCCCATCTTCCGCGCTAACAAACTTCGATTGTAGGAACCTTGATTCATTATGGGTTACGAAGATGCTGTATATCTCGCCAAGCTCGCCGAGCAGGCCGAGCGCTACGAAGGTCCGTGACAAAATACTACCTGCCTACCTAGGCACCCCTTTAAAAGCGCAATGTGGGTGAGGAACATGAAAGATGTTGACTCTGGATTAGAAATGGTGGAAAACATGAAGATTGTGGCTTCTGCAGACAAGGAGCTATCCGTCGAGGAGCGCAATCTGCTTTCCGTTGCCTATAAGAACGTGATTGGCGCCCGACGTGCCTCGTGGAGAATCGTTACTTCGATCGAACAAAAGGAGGAGTCGAAAGGCAACGAGGCGCAGGTTGCTCTTATCAAGGAGTACCGCCAAAACATCGAGACTGAGTTGGCCAAGATCTGTGAGGATATCTTGGATGTGCTTGACAAGCACCTTATCGCCTCTGCGGAAACTGGAGAATCCAAGGTTTTCTACCACAAGATGTAAGCAATCATCTAACCTTTTCATCGCATTTCGCCCATTCTTTCTTTATTTCTTATTTTTTTTGTGCTGGTTGGTTTGTGGCCCAGTGCTTGATATATTCGACTTTCTGTCTTCTTTTTATCTAATTTGAGTGTTCGTTTGTAGGAAGGGGGACTACCACCGTTATCTCGCCGAGTTCGCTCTTGGAGACAAGCGCAAGGACTCCGCTGACAAGTCGCTGGAGGCTTACAAGAACGCAACTGAGGTTGCTCAGACCGATCTTGCCCCTACCCACCCCATCCGTCTGGGTCTTGCTCTCAACTTCTCCGTCTTCTACTATGAAATCCTGAATTCTCCAGACCAGGCTTGCCACCTCGCCAAACAAGCTTTCGATGACGCTATTGCTGGTATGTCATTTGACTTTTTCAACCTACCTTGAATGTCAGATAGGAACCAAAAGCTAACTTTGAACTTTAGAACTTGACACACTTAGCGAGGAGAGCTACAAGGACTCCACTCTTATTATGCAACTCTTGAGAGACAACCTGGTAAATACCATGCCGCCCGCCCCAATCAGACATGTCAGCCAATACCTAACATTTTCTATCTCAGACTCTCTGGACATCATCTGAGGCTGAACCCGCTCCCGAGGTGGCCCCTGCCCCCGCTGAGCAAAAGGATGAAGCCCCCGCTTCTACTAGCGAGGATGCCCCTAAGGCCGCTGAGTAGACAAAGAAGAAAAAAATTTGAAAGAAGTTATTTTTGCTGTTTTTTAGATTGGAGTGGATACAAAGGGAACCTTTGTTGTGACTTTTGTTAATCTCTTTTTTATCTGCCCATCCTTCCCCGATGTGCCGTGCTCTTCAATTTATTTTATCGCGCTCCAAAACCCTTTTCCATGGTCCATCCCATTCAAATCTCGCTTTTCTCATCTCCCTTTGCTCCCCTCTCACACCCCAATCACTCACCAACCCTGACCCCATTTTCCCCCGTTCCTTTTCCTCGATTTTAGCGGCTGGGAAGTATCTCTGTTAGGTTGTTTTTTGTTTTCTAATACTCCGTTCTCTTTTCTCAGAATGTCTTGTTTTCTCATTTCCATTCTTTCTCGTTTTCGTCCTTTGTACTCGTGCTCCTTTCGTATTGAAAAGGAAAAAAAAAACCATTCACAAAATGACGATCAATCGAGTAAGGAAATAAAACCCAAAACCCCAAAGCCAAACAAAACAAAATACGCAAATATTCTTTCAGCAAAAGTGGAAAAAAAGGAACTTCCCAATTTGTTTTCTGACCGTATACATAGGTATGTAATAGATGGTGAGGGGCCTTGTTTGCTTGATTGATTGGGCTTTGTTTTAAGTTCGGATATGTTTTTTTCCTCGACAATATGGAATGGACACAAATCACACACTTCGAGTACCTCTGCAAAACTCACAACTAAGGAAAAGAAAACAAATAAGGAAAGAAATTAACATAATACAGCCGTCATACATATATTTGTACACCTTTTTCGCCTTAGGCTTTAAAAACCTTCTTTTCTCGCCTCTCACTTGTCGTATATCGATTGTTTTGTATTGTTTTATTTTCAGCTCCTGATGTAAGCTACATTTGCAGTCTTAATATGAGTCGAGAGAGATTTGCAAGTTCCTTTTTCCAAGATAGAAGAGAGAAGAATGAAAGCAGAGGCGGAGTGTGGCGGAGTCTATGGATAGTTAACCTGAGAATAGGAAAGCTAAAAGAGTTGGTAGAGCTCCGGAGGTAAGGGCTAGAAGTCTTTAGAGGACGTATCGTTTCCGTGATACTTTTTCTATAAGTCGGTTACTACTCATATGATTTATTGTGTTCCCTTGATTATCATGTTACTTTTCAAATATATCTTATGCGGGATATGCTGTGCTCTGATGAGGATAATGATCTCTAATGACGCGACAATGTATCTGGGAGGAGGTGATATGGACGCGCTAGGATATATTCCACTGTCAAAGGAAGACAAAACGAAAAGGAGAAAGATTAGCTGTCTCCCGGATAGTAAGCCGTATTTTATAAAAACATTCTGCAATTATTGAAAAAGGGACGAAAAAGGAGGAAAGTAATATCAAGACAGCATTATATATAAAATGGGAACGATACAGATGTGATCCCAGAAAGAAAACCGATAACATAAAATCGGGACACAGAGATAAAAAGGAAAGCATGGCATAACATGAAATGAGAAGGGAGAAAAACCAGAAAAGAAAACAAGAATAGATTCCAAAATGCGGGGTATTACCAACAACCGTAATTCCCCGACAATCAGAATTAATTGGAGGAAAAACTAATGTCCGTTTCCCCAACGCAATACCAATCCCCAAAGTCCCATCCAACGGCCCCTATCGACGGCCCATATACGCTTTGTAAAAATCTTCCGCCGCACCTCCCCCACCAAGACCATTGCTAGTTCCATTCCTATACTGCCCATACGGGCTCTGATGCTGATGCATACTAAGCGAGCTACCCAGCTTTTGCGCTGCGGCAATCTTGGCATGTAGATTTGCTGTGCCCTGGTCGATGAGTTGGAGCTGGGAGAGGTGTGAATTGAGGATGCGGACGATTTGGGAGATCTGGAGGGGCAAAAAAAGGGAGAGGGTTGGGTGGGATAGGTTAGAAAAAAGGACAACAATGTGTGTCTGGATAGTGAAGGGAGATAAATATGTAGGGGTTATAGTTATTACGTACGGGTTCATCGGCCTTGGTTGTCTTGTTTAGAGTTGAGGAGGCGGAGTTTACTTCTTCGATCATACTTGTTAGGTCCTGGCCCATTTCGTTAAGGCGTTCGGATAGGCGTTCGGCGAGTTTGTAACTGTTTTGAAGGATGGTTAGCTGGTGGTTTGCAATAGGAAGGCAAAATTATATGGTTAGACGTGGATTGGGATATCGGGGGAGCTGGTACTCACGTTCGCTCACGTTCCTGGTCTGGTCCTTGCAATGAATCTGTAGTCCCAACCTGTTTCGACAACAAAGCTTGAACCTCCTGTTCGTACCGATCGAGCCACGAGCTCAATTCATCCTGCTGCCCTTCCACAGATGCTAATTGGCGTTCAACTTCCTGTGTCGCCCTCTCCGCATCGACGGTATTGCCATAAAGTTTCTGGACTTTAGTTCCATTGTCCACAAGCATACGATCCCATGTGGCGACTTGCTCCGCTTGTTCTTGGAATTCTTTTTGGTATTTTGTTAAATCAGTGGCCCAACGAGTTATAATCTCATCCATGGTCTTGTTTTTGAGACGGGATTGGGCTGGGGGAGGTGGTCCTACAATCGACGCCCCCAGGCCACTGGCGGTTGCTGTAGTTGTGGGTGTGGTGCAAGCAGTGGTCGTGGCAGTGGTAGTGTCAGTTGTTGGAGGAGCAGTGATAGTTGTCTTTCCATCGGTAGCGGAGGTAGTTGCGGGAGTTGATGTTGTGGGAACTGTCGTTAAGCTCGGTTTATTGAGGTTAAACATTCCACTAGCTGCTTGGCCCGGAGTGGAGGCTGGGGTAGTCGACTCCTTGGGTGCATTCGTCTTCGGGGTGCTTATACTGACAAACAACCCTCCAGCGGGTGCCGCCGTTGTTGTTGTTGCCGTAGTAGATGTCATTGATAGGGTAGAGGTGGAAGCAGAGGAACCGCCCAGGGACCCGAAGAGGGGTTTCTGAGCGGTCTCTGCTGACGTGGCTGGCGTTAAAGTACCAAACGTGGGTTTAGAGGAAGGAAAGCTCGATTGCTTTTGTGGCGATTGGGTCCCTGAAGTGCTAGGGACAGAGAATGGAGAACCAGACGTTTGCGGGGTGGTTGACGTCCCAGCTGTGCTGAGAGCGGATGGCTTCGCATCAGATTTCTCGGTCTCGGTGATTTGGCCCTTGGTAGTGGGGACGTTGAATAAGTTCCCTGAACTTGTAGTTTGTGATTGAGGAGCATTTGGGAAAAGAGTCGTTGTCGTTGTTGCCGGCGTAGAAGCACTTGTTGATGACAGAGTGCCTGTGACAGCGCCTTGTCCTCCAAAGGGATTAGAACTGGGTTTCTGTCCAAACAGAGGTGCAGACTCCCCTGGCTTTGTCGACCCTTGATTCCCGAAAAGGCTGGATCCCGTTGAACTCTGCGGCGGGGGCTTTGCCGGTGTAGTTGACATGTTGCCAAATACTGATGTTGCACCTGATGCTGCTGGAGTGGCGTTTCCAAATAAACTACCAGTTGACGGTGTATTCTTTCCTAGCTCCCCAAACAATCCAGATTTCGCCTGACCCGATGACGCAGGTTCCGTTGGCTTAGGAGTCTGGCTTGCAGCCCCGAATAAGGGCGTCGTCGATGTTTGTCCACCAGTTTGTCCCTGATCCGAGGGCTTCGCGAAAGGGCTAGAGGTAGTACCTGATATTACGCCGAACGTATGTTTAGAGCTCTGGCCACCAAACATGGAACCGGTTTGACCTGTTGCAGGGGTCGTTGAGCCTCCAAACAAAGGAGTGGCAGAGCTACTCGTTGCTGGTGTTGCTCCAACACTTCCAAAGACACCACCAGTGTTGCCGGACGCGTTTTGCGAAAATGGCGATGCGCCCGCGGTACCGAATGTTGGTGTATTGGAAGCTCCCGATGTCGAGGGCGTCCCAAATTGAAATGGGCTAGACATCGTTGCAAATAGTTTATCGTTTCTTCGGGGACTTCGAAGAAGAACAGGATGTATGCTAAGAACCAGAAATTAATATTTTGATTAGGGACTACTACTACCTTGTTGGACGGTGTTTGGAGCCTGGTGAATGGATACTTATAAAGAGGGACTGGACGAGTGGGATATAGCTGAGGTAGGCTAAGCAGCCAACAGAGCCGATGCTGTATAGGCGCTGGATATATGTATAGAAGTAAGAAGGGCTTCAACGTTATGCCCTGGGAGGTGAAGCATCGGGCAGTTTTCTTGCTGTTGTCGACATTGAAATCGCATGAAGTTTCAGTTGGTGATGTTTTGCTGTATGTAGCTTTAGCTGGAGGTGACAGTACCATACGAGATTACACACATAGCAATCGGCCAGCAGCTACAACAAAACGGTATCAATACAGATACCGGGCCGATTGGGGCTCCAGACCGCCTTGGCAGAATCCTTCCACAATTTCAGAAATGGGACTTCGTTCCCAGACACAATCTGCTGGTGCGGGGGATCTGAATCCAACGGAGAATATCCTGGTATTCTACGGCTGCACTAGTTTATTTGAGCTGAGCTGAGCTGGAGACACCCGGACCGTTTCGATGACAGAGCGGATTTCCCGCCCTCCCAGCATATTGCTGGAGCCACCGCCGAAAGGGGCTGAGCTGGAAGACCCCGGAGCACAATCCCGTGTGTATCATTCCTCACTATGATATCTATTCTACATTCTGGAGCGATGTGCAGCTAATCTTATATCCTGCAGACTCAGAGAGCGAAGATGAGCATTTTTCTGATGCTTCTGAAGGCATAGTACCCCACTCTGGGTCTCGTTCTCGTTCTCCCTCGCCCATCCCCAGAACCCGCGTAGAGAGAATCGATGATGTCCCAGCTTATGGTGAGACACCTGGTTCTCCTGCTTACGAGAAGAGAGAACTGGACGCTGTCCCAGACGAGATCGAGATTATCGGCAGGGGCATGCCCAGCAGACCATCGTCAAGTGCAAGTGGAAGGGCCTCCTTAACCCCCGATGCAGTTCAGATTCCGCGGACCGTTGTCGAGAAAATCGACCCGAGCTCACCCAGCTATGGAGAGGAGCCAGGAACGCCAGCCTACGAAACTCACAAAGCAGATTCTGCTCCGGATATGATATGGAAAATTGGTGACCAAGGCCCTCGACTTTGGAATGTGCCACCCGACCAAACAGGGCAGAGGGTAGAGGGTTTCCCCGTTCCAGAAACGTTACTTTCCCGTGTTGAATCTCTCCCTGAAGACCACCCTCGTCGAGCATTTATTGCACACAAGAGGCACCCTAGTGATGCAATGCCAGATACCATCGTGACAGTGCCGGATGTACTAGGTAAGCTTACCATCCTCCCTTCCCTGGTGTGGCGCGAATAGTTTTCAGAAGGACGATTGACCGAACCAGGATCTCCAAACGCTTCACCGAGTAGATCCGAACATCGAAGTCACGTCCGGCGGAAAAGCTCCGTAGCAGAAAACCAGAGCTCTGAGAATGATGCTTCACAACAGCCTGCAGGAGACGGATCTGACGATCGACCTTTTGGTGAAGATTTTGATGACTTCGAGGAGGGGGATAGAACCATAGATGATGATGATTTCGGTGATTTTGGTGAAGCAGCTTTTCAGGGACCAATGGAGGTTATCCATGAGGGTGCGACTCAAACAGACAATCATCCCATCCTACAACAACCTCCTCCACCTTCCTTTGTAAGTAGTAGCTTTAGCATAAACAGCGATCCCAACTGTACATACAATCCATCTGTTGATGCGGTCACCTCCATCCTATTACCACTTCTAAACATAATCTGTAAACTGATCCATTCTCATATACTGCAGCCCCCCCTCATTGACATCGACTCCATAAAAAACCTCCAGGACCTCCTAGGAGCAACATCCAACCATCTTGACACCTTATTCCCCAGCTCCGCAAACCTCTCATCTCTCCCCCCAGTCGAACCCTTCCCAGATGCCTCCGCCATCTTCATCACAGACCGCTCTCTCTCCCTCTGGTCCCAACTCGTCGCCCCGCCCCCCCTCCAACCACCCAACTGGATAAAATCCCGCATCCGTCGCCTCTTCCTCGTCTCCCTGGGCGTCCCTGTCGACCTAGACGAAATCCTGCCCGCCTCAAAACAAAAAAAGCTCGTCCTCCCCTCCATAAATTTCGAGGGCAGCCCATCGCCCTCCAACACGGCAACAGGCGGCGCCCCGTCCTCCGTCAGCAGAGTGAAAGCGGACGGCCAGGGACGCTCCTCGACATCTCTCGACTCTGTCCGCTCTACATCGCACACCCGCGCCCCACGACGTCGTGGGCCCCAACCACCTCCAGAATTAGATCTTTTGGCCGTCCGTCGTCTATGCGCAACTACAGATGCGGCTCTGGATAACTTTACGGACGACGAGCTGAAGCAGCACATCTCGCGACTGGAGGAGATGACTCGGCGCGCCAGTGAGGTGTTGGAATACTGGCTCAAGCGCCGTGATGCGCAGATTGGAGAGAAAGAAGCGTTCGAGGGCGTTATTGAGAACTTGGTGAAACATGCTCGGCAGGTGAGGAAGTAGTTTTCTGCTAAAGGCGGGGTTGGGCCGCCGGGGGCGGCTCATCAACTTCTTGGGGAAGTGATGCAGAAAGAAGGGAGCTACTATGAATGGGATACTTGATGCAATTGCTGGTGCCCATGCTTGATATACGCGCATATATATCTTCATACGTCGTCAGGGCCCACCCTGAGTAGATTGCATTCAATGCATTCATTTCATCCAGTCACATCATTCCCCATCATATGGGCTTCACGGAAAGGATAGGCGGAAGGGGTCCGACGGCGGGAACGGTCAAAATGAAAAGACTTGAGCAGGAAGGCTGCCCTTTTCTTTTCTTGCTCATCTTTATCACTTAACAGGAAACTATTGCATAACCCTTAAACCCTCCAACCCTTGCTTCTCTCTTACTGTGTAAGCGGTCCTCCCTCCACACCGGCTCCAAATCTGGGGCCCTTTTAATTGTACATTGTGATTTAGATTCTACCTACCACTTTCACTTGTTTCCTTTACATACATCATTTCCATTTTAATGGATTTACTACATAGGGAGCTAAAGCGAATATTGATAATTATATCAACCATAATTCATTGTCATTACCATCTCTGCCCATCTGAGAGGAAAGCCTCCAGATGGATTCTACTTTCCAGTAAACCCTTCTTTGAGATAAGTGACTATAAAAATCCACAATTGACTTCCCATCATACCACAAAAGAAACTTAACAAAGATTGCGGAGCATATATCCCTGCAATAGAAAGCTTTTTGAAATACTTTTACGTCATTATGCATAAATATATCAAGCAGAATCAATGTCACGATCCATCATCAACCCCAGCCCACCCCGGCAAAACATCTTAATTGGAATCAAAAAAAAATAAAATAAAATAAAATAAAATAACAATGCAAACTGCAAACTGCAAAAGAAACCAAGCCCTTTCATCTTTCTTCTCTACCTCTAATGGGTACAGGGCAATGGTTCACATATGTATATAGAAATCTAGAAATATCACAAGCCCATATTGAATATGTGCTGAGTAAAACCTATAGTATCAACAGAAATGAAGCAGGATTGTTTGCAAAAGAGACAGTAATTTTTTTCAGAGATCTGAAACATCTACAACTCCTGAAGAGACAGGAATGATGGAAGTGTGAAAAATGATTTTGTATATATGTATGTAACCTGCTGATGACATGTATATATCTCATTCCTTTGACACGAAAGCCGCAGACGTTCTTTTCTTTGAAGCAAATGCCCGGTGCAATAAGAATAAAAATTTATCCAAAAGAGAAAAAAGAACTTAACAGATATGTTCCTAATGGGGTATATAACGGTAAAAACAGATTCTGACGTTCGCTTGTGAGCAATGAGGGTGTGAAAAACATCTTGTTTTGGCCTCTCCGTGAGAACAAATTTGCTATATGCATTAAACAAGGATCGGGAACGGACATGTAAAGAAAGAAAGGAGCATGGAGCCAATTTGGAAGAACGGGATGAAACTATGGAAAGAACCCCGTCATCCGGAAACGAAACAAAAAAAAAAAAAAAGTCAAGGATCAACTAGTCAAGTTCAATTATTTCCGGGACTGAACCTGAATCCTTCGACAGCTCAGACGCAGAAGGCAGCTGCTGGCCAGCTTGATGTTGACTGGGTGTATCTGCTTCGCTACGTTCGGACGACTCCCGTTTCCGCTTCAATGAGTGTGACTTGCTAAATCGATTACCATGACCGTTAATCCCTTCAACCCTCCGCTCCCAACTTCCATCCTGCCGCACGAGTATTGCCTTCACATCATCTAGCAGCTTCTCCTCCTTGAGCTTCCTGCGCACCTCGACCAGGAAATCATCAATAATTAGCGACTGTGGACGTGCATCGTTGCCGCAGATCGGACACTTCCAGTCCTCAGCCATACCGTGGCCCTTGACGGATCTTGTCAAGCGTGTGCTCAGGAATGTTTCAAGGTCGAAACACTCCATATGTGAGCAGTATTTGGCGCGGGCGGGGGTGTCGAAGATTCGTGCCATGAAGGGGTCGGTTAGGTCGATGGTGATGTGCTCGTCTACAACGGCGAGGTCGTCATCGGCAGCGGCTACATCTGAGCCTGTAAGGCGGTTCTTGATACTTTCAATTGATTTGGAGAGGGGGTTGTGTTGGATAGATGTGCGGACGCGGCTGAGCTTGGCGTATTCGAGCACTTCCACTGCCATGCAATAAACTGACTTGCTGTTAAGCTCCGGAGGGCCCCAGAGTATCGTTAACGATACTTCATTCACTCCTTCCTTGAGGGACGGCGTGATATGGACAGGGAGATCTTTGCCGTTGTGTACCTTCCGATGAACGAAGTGTTCTGTGCCATTCACGTGAATGTATATGGCGGTGGGCCATGCGGTATCTGATATAGCCCATTCATGTCCCTGTAGCTTTTGGAAGGGTGGAATCTTTTTTATACAGCGCAACTGATATGTTCGACGTCCATCTGCAATCCCCCATAATCGGGATCCTTGCTTTGGACCTTGTAATTGAACAGGGAATTTCTGGAATTCTTCTGGAGAGATTGTAAACTGCCACTTGAGAACTGATGTACTCGTTCTAATATACGAAGGAGCAATGGCAAAAGATTGAAGATAGTGGAATAGCGGTTCAGGGCCACTGGCTCTCGGCTCATTATTATTAAGAGCACGGATTTTGTCTTTAAGGTGAGCTTGGTGGAGGCCAACGATGAGAGGGTTAGGATTTGCAGATTCCATTGGAACGAACCCCGGTGGAGGAAGAAGTAAGTGATTTCGCCTGTTGGGACGAGGCTGGATATTGACGCGATTGTCGTGGGGTAATTGAACAGATGGAGGAACAAGGGGACCACAATGCAAAGGTACATTCTTATTATTTAACTGAACTACACATCCGGGTGGAAGCCCGGACATCGGGTTGGAAGCGAGCTGAACACCGGATCTTCCGGGGGCTGCATACGATTGTACCTGTGCGGCCGCAGGTGCAGGCACAAGTGTATACGTATGCGGAGCTGTAACAATTTCGCTCATAGAAGATACAGATACGCATCCTGGGGGTTGTTGAAGTGGGTTCTGAGTAGTGTTCGGTGAGTGTGTTGGAAAAGTGGACTGCATTTTATGATGTGCCCCTGCTGAAGGTGAGAGAGATCCTTGGGTCATGAAGGGCTGATGTTGGTGTTGGCCATTGGGACCAGACGTGGGAGTAAAATGGATTCCTTGATTCTGGTGAGCTTGCTGGCTACCCATCTGTTGGTTGGGTAGTGCCCGGTTTATTCCAAGATGCTGCCTTAGTATTTTCATATACATTCCGACTAGGTATTCGTTTTCAGTTCGCGCTTGGGCTGCAGATACTGGATTCGCAGTGAGCATTCGTTGGATCCGCTGGCGATAAAACTCCTGATTTTTATGAAAGATGCTGAGGTAGATCCTAAGAGCTCTATCATTTCGATTTCCTGTTAAGTGGCGACAACTGGCAACGAATATAACATGTTGCAAAGTGGGCGAGGAGAGTACACCGAGAGAGCGAAACTCGTCGATGAGCGGGGGATATCCCCGCAAAACAATAGTCCTTTCGAATTGGGGCCAGCAATCGGCTAGTCCTGCTAAAAAATCCATCACACTATCCAAAGTCTTACTGTAGGCCGAGCAGTTTTGAATCAAGTCGCCAATGAGAGCCGGGAAATGGGCACATGAGTGGATAAACGTTTTTGAGAGAAAATCATTTTTGATTAGAAGTGGGGAGAGAGCCTCGAGTCCTCTTATTTGTTGAACTCCAAATTTAGGGAGTGCCAGGCAGACAGTGCTTGCTGTGGTAAGGCAATAGACTTGATGTAGGACAACGTAAAATATATCCTCCTCTTCGCAAGCATTTCGCAACAGAGAGATCCGACCTTCCTCAGGCCTGCCTGGTGTGGTTGGAATGCGATCCAGGAGCGGCTTGTAAAATTTAAGGGAAAATTGTCCGGCGGGCCTAGCTTGCTGGGAATTGTTCATCATATCCGACGTTGGCACCGCATTCACCAGAGCCGTACTGTTTCGAAGTCGAAAAGTTTGAAGTAGGGGAGAATTTGCTGTTGCGGTTCGGGCCCGTTTATTTCTATGCACTTCAGCTGTGGGTGAATTGTTTGCCATGGCAACCATGGCAGGTGATTGTGATGATACGAGTGGTGGTGAACAGCCTATAGCGGGGGTTGTTATTGTTGCTGCTGCTCCTGTTATTGTTGTTGTTGTTGTATACGGCAACTCTCCTGTTTGGTTTTCTGCTGGTAACTGCCGCGCTGGACGTGGTGGCGGTTGAAGCGGTGGGATAGGACTAGCTCTCGGAAGAGCGCCAGATCCAGAGTCTGAGCCAGAGCCAAAGATGTTACCCGGGGGGGCAGCCTCACTGGCAGCTCTTACGGAAGTTCCATGGCATGAATCCGGGGACGGAATAACCGGGATTTGGCGAGCATTCGTAGGCGAACCGCTCGTTTTGTCCGCAAGCTGTGAATTTAAAATATGAGGCGAAGCAGATAACGACTTGGGGCCCGGTTGGACGGAGACTGGAGATATCGGCAGCTGCTCTGATGATGGTGTGAAATTGATAGATGCGGCTTGGCCTGGTGTGTTCGGGATGTTCGGGGTGATTACGGTGTTCAGGATAGGTTCCCGTTCCTTTCCCGTTATTGAAGATTTCTGAGGGGCCTTCTCACTGTCTCGACGTTGGATAGGGCTAGGATGCGGGACAGTTGAAGTAGGGTTTGGTTGTTTTGTAGCAGCTGAAGAAGAAGGGTTCGTTGTCGCGACTGAATTGGGGTTCAGCATCCATGGCTTTTGCTTTCCACCTAAAAATTTTTTCAGAGTTGAATTTAGAAAAGATATTTCATATCCCGGACTGCGGACATCAGAAGATGAGCGGCTATTCTGAGGTCGTTTGGGGAATTGTCGAGTCATCTCAGGGAGTGATCATCTTTCGTTACCATGGGACTTTTGGGAGAGTTGGAGCTATCTGGTAAACTATGCTGAGAGATAGCTATGGCATCCAATATTAGTTATTAGTTATTAGTCATTACTCTGCGTTAATCAATACCTGGCAGTGGTTTAAATAGTTTCAATGAGAAATACGAACATATGCAAGCAGTGACTGCACTGGAAATTTGGGATAGAAGGATATAGGAGAAGAGGGTACAAGCCGGAAGAGGTAAAGCCGAACAAAGAAAAGCAGGACGACGTTGGAGGCGCTTTAGCGTCTTGTAGCGTCTTGTCAAATTCGGTGGGTCTCATGGGCCTAACCGTGCGGGATTTTTTGAAGGTATATATGAGCTATTTTCCCTACTTATTGTGAGGATTGTAAAGGAATTGGTATTTTCTTCGCTTTTACGGTTAAATGGATCATTCCCCATTGACCAGATCAGCAACTATTAGTAGGATTTGACCCTATAATAGTTATGGAGGATCAAATCTGGCTGTAGGAAGAATCAAGCCAATTACTTATTTTACCGATTGCTGCCAAAATAGTGGTAACTAACCTAACTAACTAGTTCGCTTCCACTAAAACGATCTTTGAACCCCGAACCGTCCAACAGATATGAGCCCGGATAGCCCGTAACGACCCAACGACCCATTGAATCTGAATCCTATTTTTCCTGGGAGATTTGCCCACCGTGAAGCTGATTGAAACCTGCTGAAAATCCGAAGACCTAACTAACTAGTGATTTGTAGTGATGTTGTATGGGTTATTTAACTTCTGACAGAGATGAGATGGTGTCAAACAACAGTCGGCGATCTTCCAGAAACATCACAAACCAGCTATTGTTTATTTTTGCTTAGTTTCATCTGAATCCATAAATTGCTAACCACACTCATGTTATAATAGTGATTTTTGTATGTAATTTAGAAGATGTAAGCTATAGTTTAGCATGAGGTGGAAGCAAACAATCTGAGACTATCAAAAAAATTATTTTTATTTTTATTTTATTTTATTTCTTTTTTGATTGTTCCCTTATTGAAGGCTGTTGTTATTGAGTTTGAAGGCAATTCATATACTTAACTTTTTAAAATACAAAAAAAAATAAAATAAAAATAAAGACTTGATCAGAATATATATTTAATTAAAAACAAAAATTATTTCATGTGAAAGATAACATTAGTAGTTTTGTACAATTTTTATCAAAGCTTTTATTATTCTGCTTTTGATTTAATTTTCACTCTGTTTTAATTTTTTTTATTCTGAGTTTATTTATATATGAAATTCTTTTCTTTTTCTTCTTCCTTTTTTAATGATATTAATTTTGTAGGTAATATATTTATAAATTAATTATTTTTCAATAAAAGCTTTTTATATTTTAATTTAATTTTTATTTTATTAGAAGATAAATATTATATATTCAAATTTATAAACATATAATAATATATAAAATTTAAAGTTATAGATTGTGAGGACACTTAAAATAAATGAACTGAATGTTAAAAGGAAGCATGAAAAGCTCTATAACTAGGATCATAAAAGGGTAGGTGTATAGACGCAGTGAGTGCTACAGAGGGAAGAGAATAGCAATGGATGAAAATGTAAATATAGGATTGAATAGTAGCTAACCACTGAATCTCTTAAAGGAACTTTGAGGATTCAGGATGTTTATATGTATGAATAAGTAGTAATAGATTTTTTCTCTAATGTTCCATGAAATGAGGAATTAGCAATGCAGTTATCTGAATCTCCATGAAGTGCTGATCCTATCCTCCAGGAAGTGCTGATGCTAAAGGACTGGTTTTTGAGAAGTGCTGATCTGTGCTGATCCCAAATGCTGAATTTTGAGATGATGCTGATCCTCTAGAAGGTGCTGATCCTAAAGTGCTTTGATAAGCAGTGTGAAGATAAGTGCTTTAGTAAGCAGTGTGGTAAGCAGTGTGAGATAAGCAGTGTGAGGGCAAGGAGCTAGTATAGAGAGTCTTGGCATCACATAGATATTATATTTTCTTGATAATTATATTCTTAAATAGAATTTATTATATAGATATTTAAATAAATATTAAAACTTTTTAAATAATATATATCAGTAAAAGATTTATAAAAGTTATTAATTTTAAGTATCAACTTTTGAAAGAAAATATATTAATTATTAATATGAGTTCAAACTTCAATATAATAAAAAATATAGAAGATATAAAGGGCTATGCCCTGACCCCCATGATACTACAGGCTACGCCTTCGCGCTATCGAGACACTATCGAAATGGCGCCATCGAGACGGCGCTATTAAGGCGACGCCTGCACCCTATCCGTATAGCCCTTATTACCAAGGCGCTGGTTCAATCATCTTCGTACTGAAGCTCCGCCCCTTATAAAAGGAAGCCCGATCCCCTACATGATCCATCTTCCTCTTTACTCCCTTAACGATTCCTTTCTGTCTCCTTACACGCGTTAGCTATTAGCTGTTCTCAGCGGCTAGCCCGTTACAGAAGAATTTCTTTCAGAATTTTTTCTTTATATATATAAATTATCACTTTACACAACAAGATTATTATTATTCAATTAGAGATGTTTGCAGTTACTGACTATGACATCTATTTAATTGAAGAATCAGAATTTCTATCTAATAATAGTAATAATATTTATACAATTATTATAAATATATAACTTGCAATATATGATTTTCAGCTCAGAAATTGTAATTATTTTAATTTAAATAATATCACGATCACGAGACCTATCCAAAGACATCTCCTTGGCACCAATATCTCCTATGTCTTGTATCACGATCATGAGATCTAGTCAAAGACGTCTCCTTGGCACCGATATCTCTCCTACGTCTTAGAAACTACCTCTCTACGGCGCTGCCACTACTCTGATAAGGATATTCATAGGACCCTGATGACGAGGTGACCATCCTTTCTTTGTATGAGATGATTATTTTGTCTTGTATGAAATGATGAGGTGACTATCATATTGATGACGGGATGATCATCTCAACGATCATCTCTATGAAAGACATCGCCACTTCCTTGATCAGATAGAGTGGTATCTGAGTGGATTCATGAAGAAGGGGAAGGCTGATGAAAACCCTATAAAGCTAGCTATCTGACCCACTGTTTAGAGGGTCAGCGATTCGTTCTTAATATATGAGATTAATTGAAGACGCATTCAATCCTCTCTCTATTTATCAGTATCCTTGATCGTTTAGATTCCCCTAGAGTCCTAAGACAAAGGCTCGTCTGCTCCCTTAGCTAGTCAAGCTTACCCATTCAGCTTCCCATCAAACAACCCACGTGACGGCTGCTTACCTGAACCTTCTTTGGGGAGCCAGTGAGGCTCTGCCATCGGTCATCCCATCCCGCCCACCACCTTGTTATAGCCCTGGAGAAGAGTATACATACCTCTCCTGTTTGGATGTTTATATTACATTCTTAAACTGTAATAAATCATCTGCAAATTGACTTGAGATTCACATCTCAACAGAACTGTATAGCTACCTAGAAACCTGCTGGCATGCAACAGGAGAGTAAAGCATCCGCTGCAATGCTGAATGCCAACTGTGACATGTGAAGAACTTCAGCACCCTACTCATATGTCAAGGGCGCTGACAAAAGGGGCTAGGAGAAAGAAATCATGGAGGTGCTCGAACTGATAGATTGACTGAAAGGAATGCCCATGGTAGTCGAGACAATTGAAAAAGGGGTTCAGGAGTGATATGATACCAATCTGCAGTCACCTGTGAAAGAAGATCATGACGTGATGTAACAGGCAGCATTTCAGAGCTGGTAAGCATTATTTCCATACCCAGTGGGTTTTCATTGCTAACCGTTCAGCCATAGATGCGAAGGTTGAGGGTTTCAGATAATCAGACAGTCCTTGTTGATGTCAAATTATAGAGATTGTGAGTTGGTTCATACACTGCAGGGGCTGTTACTCGCATGTGTAGGATCTGAATACAGAACCAGTTACTCCCTTTCAGTGCTCATTGGATATAGTGCTATAGTTACTTCTCTGTGGCATCTCCTTATTGTGCTCATATTATCCTGTAAGGTACATGTGCAACAAGAAGTTTCTAGAGTTTTGAGGTTGATTAAAGAAAGTGATCTTGCATCCAAATGCTTTCTAACCACAATTCATATGTTGGTAGTTTTGGATATAATGGCAAATAAAGTGATATTGTAGCTGTTAATACCTCAAAGTGGTCTACATATGATTTAGATTTATATTAGATTTATAGACACTTTGCAGCAAAGGTAGTAGAAATTATGAAGAAGAAGATTCATTTAGTTGACACAGTGAAGATAAAGATTATAAATATATATAAGGATATTGAGATGATGAATATGTTCTAATCAGAAATGAATAGAAGCAGCAGTAGATTTGTTGATGAATGAGAAATAATCTCAATGAACTACAGGCCATCTGGGCTGACTGTGCTATAGACACAATAGATGTGGCTCTGAAACTTCATCTTGCTCTTGAGAAGTCAATCTCTGAGAGTTATTTGAAAATATAGCTATTCTATGATCACAATTCTAGGCATAGCATTTGCAGCTAAGAAACTTCAGATATAAATAAATCTATCATTTTCTCAATTCAGAGGCCTCAGTCATCATCTTAATGCAATGCACAAACAGCTAAACAGTACTTCCAGTAATATGAATATCAATTAGTCTTCTCTTAGTCAAGAATAACAATCTTCAAAGTGTGATTACTGGCAGTCATCTGCTGAAGTTTACTTCAAATCATTATATTTTTATATTGACAGTCACCTTGAGTAAATGTTAGCTTGTGACCACAGAAAATGTATAGCAGACATTGACAGTAAAAATCTACCCTGTAATGAGACCAGTCATCATGAGTGTATTTCTGCATTATTGCTTTGTTGAGTATATCTTCAGTGATGAATGAATCATTGATCATAGCTTCTGCATGCTGTGTTCAGAATATCTTATCAAGAAGAGATTGTTTGTCTATACTGCTATAGTAATCTGGTAATGACAACTGATATATCTTCTAGTAGTAACTGTGCAGTTTTACAGCAATAGGTTCCTTCTCTGCACATGTCAAACTCACTCACAGTTTTGCAAGTATCTCACCAGCAATATGTTCTATGATGATGTAGTTTTTGCCTGTTTGTGAGTTTGAGAAGAGAGCATAAATGAGGCACAGGGACCTTTATCATTTCCTGAATAAACAGCATGTTCTCTTCTTCAATAAGATTGATACCCTTTCTGAACTTCACAACATAATGATATCTGATCTGGACAACCTGTCACCCTTTATACTCTGGAGATATATTCAGTATGATCTCAATTTCAGCTTCTGTTAGGAGAGGAAGAGGGACATCTGTTGCATATGATAAGCTGACTGAGCTGTCCATGATTATTGAATAGTAATGATAAGAGAATGAAATGGTGCAGATTAATCATTAAGTGAGAATTTCTCTGATGATCATAAGTTAGGATTAGGAGCTCAACCTAGCAACTGTAGCAGTTTTATTATTACTCAGGCCTTATAAATTTTGATGGTTGAGCTGTGTGTCCACAATAAAAAGCATCCAACACCCCACCTTTTGAGTGTGGGAAAATCATCCACTGTTTCCATCCAAAATATTACTACACTGTCCTTTAAGGAAGGCAAGGAAGGTTGAATCTACCGATTTTGTTGGTGGATACTACGGCTACCCTATCACGTGGCCCCACCATATTATATTGTTGGGCATGACCGCCCGGTAGCCGCGCCACCTCACGTGATGTACGCGTATATCAGTTAGCTGTCCAGTCCTCCCACCAATGGAAGACTAACCATCCCAAACCATCCCACAGGTTATAGCTCGGATACCGGATTTTTAAGCAAAACAAGACATTTTAATTAAAACACGCTGCAACCAACGCGATATTGGATGAGTTCAACATTGATTCCACAAAAGAAGACTCTTTTGACAACAAAATCAGAAGATTTCACAGGAAAATGATCTGATTGCAAGAAGTAATCATGTTCTTTGAAGAATCAAAACAAATCATTATTTTACAATATCAATTCTATAAAAGAAGGCTCTTTTTGCAACAAAATCAGAAGATTTCACAGGAATATTGTCTGATTACAAGAAATAATCACATTCTTTGAAGAATTAGCACTTATATTATAATTAAATGAGCAGATTATCTTTTATTTTTAAATCAGAATAAAAAAAATTTTGATATTTTTAATTAAGATCTTAAGACTCATTTCTCTCAATATATGAAGAAGAGTACAATCAAATGCCAGAGTTTAGCTCAACAGATAAAGAAAAAATTAAATATATATTAACAGAAAAAGCAATTAAAAAAAATCAATTTCAACTGCAATCTGAGAAAAAAACTCATATATTATAAATTAAATGATAAGATTTCATCTTTTATATCTATCTCTATTTTCATATCTATTTTTAATGCAAGTGACATGATCATAATAATTACAGCTGATTTACTTGTATTTTGTCAATAAATGATGACTATATAATAAAATATTCAAATTAATGAAAATACTTCTGTATATACTTTAAAACAGAAGATATATAAATATTGAAAAGAAGTGCAAATTTTGATGAATATGAAAGCTATAATTACTTTTGATGAAATCAATTATCAAATCTAAAGATTAAAAATTATTACAGATATAAAAATTATTAATAATATAGATATTTTAATAAAAAATTAGTATAAATTATCTAAAAAATTCAGTATCAATTTTCTAGTAAAAAAATATTAAATAATATATATAAAAACTTTATATTATTGAATATTGTAATTCTTATTAAAATTTATATAAATAATAATTAAAGAGCTAAAATCAGATAATACAATTACTCTATAATAGAAATTAGTACTAAATATATAGTTTTTTTAACAGAAGAATAAATAAATATAATGAAGAAGTTTTTTATTCTCTATGTCAAAGATAATTATAATAGTGTATGATGAGCTTACATTCAATCTTCTTGATAGCATAATTATCACAGACTGAGATAATCGGTTATTATACAAGTTGAGACAATTGATAATTATAACTATTTAAACAATAGTCTAGCAGTCAACTTTACAATTACTTTGCATACAAATAACATATAAATATAATAATTACCTAGTAACTACATTAAGAAAAAGAGCTGTATAAACAGAGTTTTCTCTAAATTCATCTTTTAAAAATCATCTTAGTATTCATTTAAATAGTTTATATAGTTAATAATTAAATATCTATTTTATTTGCATTTAAATTGAAGTCATGACAATAATAACTATTTTATTTATCAGAGAAGATTTCACTATTTAGTTGCATATCATAGTAAGTTAGTTAAGAATATAGATAATTTTTATTATAATCTCTTTCTCAATAGTCTATAAAATTATTAAAAAGTGTTTATAAAGACTTATATAATTGATTTTTATGTAATAGATCAAAATTTAATTATTAATATAGATATTAATAATCTAATGAAATAACTATTTAATTATATAAACAAGATGAAGAAAATTAAATGCAATAAATATATCTATAGTGAATGTTATTATGAATAATAATAACTCTCAACTTATCACATATGAAATATAAAATCTATAAGCAGATAGATTATACAAAGAAGATATATTAATATTAATATTTGAAATTAGCAAATAATTAAAGAAAAGTAAATAAAAATAAAATTATTAAAAATACTAATAAGAATAATAATAGATAGAAAATAAAAATAAAAATAAAAATAAAAATAATAAAAATAATAAAAAGATACTATATTTTTTTATTTTTAATTTAGTATTAATGTTATAATTACTCTATCTATTTTATCTGAAATATTATTAAAATCTTAATAATTATAAAGAGTTGAACTTCTAGATTTGCTCTGGCTGGCTGACTCAGCCTAGCCATTATTCGCATGTGCGCACATGATCATGCTATGTGAGCTTGCTTAAGCTTGAGTTCTCATCTCATTCTTTTCTTCCCTTTCTCAAGCAATTTGTCCTTGTTATATAGGAGGACTAGCCTCTAGTTCTTAGAGCTTAACCCTTTACATTACAAATTGCTTCACTTCTTTCATTGATAGATCACTGAGAGTCTTAATTCTGTATCATAAAGCTCAGCAAATGTGCTGATATATGATAGACTATTGAGAGCCTTAAATCCTGCATCACAAAGTTCAATGATAGCACTGATATATGAATAGACTGGGTTAGCAATTGTGCTAACAAACAAATGAGCAACATTGAAAACATCTAGCTGAATGAGATAAAGCAGCAGACTTGTACAACAAATGAATCAACATGAAGCAATGAGCAGGGATACCCTCAGCAGCTTTGAACAACAATGAATGATCTTTCTCCAACAGCAGGAACAGGTTCAGTGTGAGAACAGAGATTTAATAGCAGCTCAGCAAGCTGAAATAGCTAATCTACAACAAGCTTTGAACATCTTAACATCAATTCTCTCTTAATCAAACTCACAATCATTTATTGCAGTCAGAAGACCAAAGATCAAGCTACTGAACTGTAAGAAGTATGATGATTCTAATCTGAAGCACTACTCTCAGTGAGAGCTAAAGCTTTAATTAAAACTTAAGATTAATGAGAAAGCTTTAGGTAATAGTGAGAAATATACTTGGTATGTATACTCAAGACTGGAAGAAATGACAGCAGCTCAAGTTTATCTCTGAGTTGAGAATAATAAAGACAAGATCAACTTCACAGTAGAGAGCTTACTGAAGCAGACACACATGCTCTTTAGTGATTCTGCACAACAGGAAAAGACTATGCAAAAGCTCAACAATTTATGACAGAGTAGAAGAGCTTTCTTTGACTTTCTGCTCAAATTTAATCAGCTACTGCTGGAAGCTGATGATCATGAATAGAATGATTATGTTAAAAAGAGGTATTTGAAATCTGCTCTAAGCATGGAGCTGAGGGAAGGCATGGTGGGTGTAAGAGAATCATCTCTCTATGAGAATTACTGTAAGGAGCTTAGATTAGTTGATCATCAACTCTTTGAGCTTAAGACTTTAAGACAGTGATCTAAACATTATGAGAACAGATCTTCTTCAGATTATATGATATCTAATTCACACTTTCTACTTCATCATGTTGTTCTTGACTGATAAAACCAGTCTCAAGCTTTCACTGATGATCTGATGAATCTCTCTCCTGGTGCTGTGACCCCAAGCACTCACCACATCAAATTGATAAATCAGACAGAGGTTAATCAATGAAGAGAGCAAGGCTGTGCCTGAGATGTGAAGCTGGAGGTCATATAATTAAGAGCTGCTTATTCAAATCTCTCAGATGCTCTGTCACTCTCACAATAGCTAAGATGATCCCTGAGCTAGTACTAAATGATGACAATGTGGATATGAGTGAGGATTTGAGAAAAGAGTAGCTCCAACTAAAAGATACTGAAAGAAGTGAAATAAGAAGCTTATGAAAAAGCAATGGAGAAGATTTAAATCTAAGATGATATTCAAATCCTTCACTGTTGATACTCTAGTAGATAATGCCTTTTCAACTAGAACAATGATAGACAGTGAATGTAATGTCTATGATCTTATTTCTCAATTCTATGTTAACAAGCATAAGCTCCTGTGCATTGAAATTCCCTCTGTTAAAATGATCAGCTTTGAAGACTCCATAGGACTCTCTACAAGCATAGTGATTAGCATTCAAATTGATATAGATGATCACATAACTGAATGAGCCTTTCTCTACATAGTGAATGGGTTATATGATCATGATATGTATCTAGGTGACCCCTGGCTGGCCCAGCAAAAGGTGACTGTGATCCCTTATCAAAGAATTATGAGATTTGAAGAGAGTGGCATAGAGGTAGAGCCTAGTTCAAATGCAAAAGCTGATGTGATTTTCATCTCTGCCATAAGCTTCTCTAGACTTGCAAGCACTTGAGAGAAGTGAAACATCAAGATCTTCATCATCAGTTTGGCCAATATTCAAAAGGCTCTAGAAGTGAAATCAAAGATTAATCCTAGAGAAAAGCTGCCTGAATATTATCATGAGTTTTTGAACATATTTGATAAGGAAGCTGCTGATGCTCTACCCCCACTTCATGGCCTAGGTAAAGATCATGGGATTGAACTAATTAAAAAGATCAATGATAGCACAGAACAACCCCCTTGAGGCCCACTATATAATATGTCTCAAGAGGAACTACTGGCTTTTTGAAAGACTCTTACAGATTATCTAGATAAGGGTTTTATTAGAGTGAGCAACTCCCCTGCAGCTGCCTTTGTACTATTTATGAAGAAGTCTGAGAGTGAGCTAAGATTCTGTGTGAACTATCAAGCTCTTAATAAAATCATCTGAAAGAATTGATATTCTCTATCATTAATCAGTGAGACTCTACAGTGAATTGGACAGACTAAATAATTCACTAAGCTGAACATTATTGTAGCTTTTCACAAGATTCAAATTATAAAAGGTGATGAGTGAATGATAGCCTTTAGAACTAGATACAGACTATTTGAGTGGCTGATTACACCTTTTGATTTGGTCAATGCTCTGAGCACATTTCAAAAATATATCAACTGAGCATTATATGGATATCTGGATGACTTTTGCTCAGTCTATTTAGATGACATCTTGATATTTTCCTCAAGAAGCTTATAGGAGCATCATAAGCATGTACAAAAAGTGCTTATGCATCTACAGAAAGCAGGCTTGCAGGCAGATATCAGAAAGAGTGAGTTTGAGATGAACAGCACAAAATATTTTGAATTTATCATTGAAGTGAGCAAGGGTATATGAATGAATTCAGAGAAGGTTAAAGCTATTTTGAAATGAGCAACACCTATTACTCTTAAAGATGTATGAGGATTTTTAGACTTTGTCAATTTCTATAGACAATTTATCAGAGATTTCTCAAAGATTGTGATCTCACTGATGATTCTTACATGCAAGAATATTTCTTTTTTGTGGATGAGCAAGGCTGAGGAAGCTTTTAAGCATCTAAAATCAATGTTTATTTTTGCTCTAATCCTGCTTCAATTTGACCCTGACTGTGAGACTATATTGAAAATAGACTTCTCAGATTACATCTCAGGAGAAATGCTGCTACTATATGATGAGCAGAGCATTCTACACTCATGTGTCTTCTTCTCTCACAAGCATTCACCTGTGGAATGCAACTATGAGATTCATGATAAGGAGTTATTAGTAATAATTGAGTGTTTAAAGAAATGAGATGCTGAGCTACAAAGTGTAAAGAAATTCAAGATTCTCACAGATCATAAGAATCTAGAATACTTCATGACTACACACAGACTAAATGAAATACAGCTATGTTGAATGAATATTCTCTATCAATTCAACTTCAGAATTGATTACCAGTCAAAGAAGTTGAACACTAGATCAGACATCCTATCATGAAGAGAGCAGGACATGTCACAGGGTGCTGATGATGAGAGAATCAAGCAGAGACAAGTTCAACTACTTAAGTTTAATGTACTGGCACCTGAAATGAAATCAATAGTGGCTACTGCTAGTGTGAAACCTGAGATGTCTCTTCAAGCTCAGTGAAATGAGGCTCACAAAAATGACAAGATTCTGCAGTGTCTGAAGCAAACTTTTTGTGAGAGAAAATTCAGATTTTCTTCTGAACTCAGCATTAAGACCTCTGTCTCTGAGTGCTCTTTAAATGAGAATGAGGAGCTTCTCTTTTGAGATCATAAGTGAGTGCCAGACTTCAAACCTCTTCAAATCAGATTAGTGCATAAGACTCATGACTCACCTCTTATCAGCCATTCCAGGTGAGAGCAAATGACAGAAGTTCTAAGATATGAGTTCTACTGGTTAGACTATGTCACTGATGTGAAAAGAATAATCAGGAACTGTCATCTTTGCAGATCAAACACTGCATGAAGAGATCAACATCAGAGACTGCTTAAGCCTCTTCTCATTTCTGAATGCATGTGGCAGAAGCTTTTCATAAACTTTATTATGAACTTATCAAGCTCTAAAGAATACACAAACATCATGATTATAACAGACAGACTGATCAAGAAGATTATATTAAAAGCAGTTAAGAAAACTGATGTGAAGACAGTGACTAGAGTATTCCTTCACAATATCATTTCTCAACATAGCATTTCTAAGACAGTAGTGTCAGATTGAGAATCAGCTTTCACAAGCATGTTTTAAACTTGAGTGTGTGAGAAATTAGACATTAAGAGATGACTCTTCACAGTCTATCACTCAGAGACAAATGGAGCTACAGAGCAAATAAATCAGACCCTGGAAATCTACCTACACAAGTACATTAGCTTTCAACAGGATGACTGATGTGAATGACTTTCTCTAGCAGAGCTGATCATCAATAATAGAGATGCTGTCTCAACAGGTGTGAGCTAATTCTTTTTAACACATTTTTTTCACATCTCCTTCATTGATATAGCTGATGCACCCTCTATTGAAACATCACATAATCTCATTGAATTTGCAGATAATTATATGAGAAAGGTCTATGAAGTGTTGAAGTAAACTCAAGTAAAAATGATAGATACTCAGCAATCTCAAAAGAAATATGTGAATAGACAAAAAGACCTGACTTCAAGCTTTCAACCTGGAGATAAGATCTGGTTGAGCTTAGTGAACATGAGAACTAATCACCTGTGCAAGAAGCTGAATGTGAAATACAATCAATATACTGTGCTAGAAAAGATAGAATTTCATGTTTACTGACTGAATGTTTCATCTGACATTCACAATGTCTTTAATGTAAAGCTCCTACATGCTGTGATGACAGATTCCCTGTCTAGTTAGAGGCAAACTGACTGACAGTCACCTGCTATAGAGACCCTGAAAGGACCTGAGTTTGAGATTGAGGAAATTCAGAATGAACAAATCTATCAGAGGAAAAAGCAATACCTTGTTAAATGAGTAGGTTGGGCTGAGTCTACATGAAATGACATGAGTCTTCTATAAGAAGTAAAGGCTTTGAACATTTGGGAGGCCTCTCAACAGGCAAAATTAGATGTAAAGAGGGCTTTAAATAGTCATAAAGGCCTGCAACAAAGAGGGAGAAGGGGGGTATTATAAGGAGTTGAACTCTTAGATTTGCTCTAACTGGCTGACTCAGCCTAGCCATCATTCACATGTGCGCACATGATCATGCTACGTGAGCTTGCTTAAGCTCAAGTTCTCATCTCATTCTTTTCTTCCCTTTCTCAAGCAATTCGTCCTTGTTATATAGGAGGACTAGCCTCTAGTTTTTAGAGCTTAACCCTTTACAATAATATTTTGACATTGATATCAATTTTCATATGAATGATTAAAGACATTTGATGATATATTTAAAGTCATTCAAAAGAAATATTAAAGTAAGTATAATTGATAAATATCAGAAACAGATCAAGAAAATAGAAAATATTCTTTTATAATTAAAAGAAAAGAATATTATAATTTAAAATATATACTAAATCTCAAATTTCACTATTAATTTGTTATTATTTATAAAGTTAAAATATCAAGATTTAAGATTTAAACTATTTTTAATTATCTTATTATATTTTATTATTCATACTCTGAATAATATCATATTTATTATTATTTATATACTATAAAGCTTTATCTATAAGATTATTAAATAAAACTTGAAAAATAATATTCATTATATATTCAAAGTGATTAATCATATCATTTAATTTTATAATTATAAAGATATAATAATGATAGTTAATAAATTCAGTATTCAATTCAATAAATCAACTGTATTCTCATAAAGAAAATAACTATAAATAGAATTAGTCTTTAAGTATAATAGTGTTTAAATATTTTATATATAATATATTATATTTAAATTCTAGAATAAAATAACTAGTTTTGACTATGCAGAAATATCTCACCTGTTGATATATAGAGAAATATTGAGTATGATTACTTGATAACTATACTACATTACATGATGTATATATATATCAATTAGCTAGCTAGTTTCTTCCATTAATAAAAGATTAATTATCTCACATATTTTACTTTTACTTAGCTAACATTTAATACATACAATAATGCTATTCTTCTATAAGTTATAATCTTTAAAGAAGCTATAAAAAATTATTGAAATAATATATTAAAAATATTTTCACATATTATTAAATATGTATTTAGATATCTTACTAAAAAATATTAATTGAATCAAATAATCAATTTCAGATTTGATAGATTGCCTGATTTAATGAAAGATTATATATTATTATATATAATAAAAAACTCAAAAACATCAAAAAGACAAGAGTTAAATGCAAGTTCATTGTTTATATCTGCAAGTAAATGAAGAACAGCAGTCTCAGATGTATTTAAATCTGATGAGACAAATAAAAAAAAATCAAATAATTTAAATATTAACTACAAAGATTCAGTTGATAATAAAATTTTAATGAAAATTCTAAGCATTCAACACAATCACAACTACTAAGAAGCTTATTTAGATATGGGTGTGAACGTGGACATAGACGTGAACACGGATGTAAAGACTTGAATATGGACATGAATGTGGACTTGAATGTAAACATAACAAAAATTCTGAGCATTCAGCATGGTTACAACCACTGAAAGCTCATTTAAACATAGACGTGAACGTAAATATAAAACCTGCCTATTCAATCTCTAGAGCTTTTTGAGAAAAAGAAATTTAGTATTATAATATGACTTAATCTAAAGTAAAAATGATAAGATAAAGTTTTAATTCATTTATTTAACTAGATAGCCTGTAACGAGAATGCTAAACTGAAGAATATAATATGAAATAAAAGAGTAATTGAATATAAAGAAATTGAGAATTAAGCTGATCAATTTTAATTTATATTACAAATTCATATTACAAGTAGCTATGCTATAATTATATATATATATATTTAATATTATATTTTATAAACTTATTATAATCATTAATTATATTTAAATATAAAATATAATAATAATAATATAAAATTAATAATAAATTTAATATTTATAAAAGTATTTTAAATATATAAAATTATTTAATTTTTTAAGATTTTTTTATATTTATTTCTTTTTTTAATATAAATAAAAAAGTAATAAATAATAAAAGTTTTTAATATTTTTATTTTATATTTTAATAAGATATAATTTATTAATAAGATTATATAGAACTAATTTTTTGATTTTTTTAAATATATATATAATTTTAAAAAGTATAATTTGAAATTTTTTATAATATAAATTATTTATATTAAAATTTTTAAAGTTTTTAATTTATATAAAATTTAACTTTTTATTATAAAATATAATTTTTTAATAATAAGTTTTTTTAGTTTTAATTAAGTAATATAATTAAATAATTAATTAAAAATTTATTTACTTTATAGCTAAGTATATTTTTAATTTTAATTTATTAGTTTATATTTTTGATTATTATATATTTTATTTATTTTAAAACAATCTTTAAAATATAAAAATATAATTTATATAATAAAAAAAATAATACTTATATAAAATATTTATTTTATAACTTTATAATTTTTAATAATATATTTAATTAATATATTTTTTAATATTTTATTTTAATATTTTATTTTTATTTTTCTATAAGTAATATAAAATTAGTTTTTTATTTTATATTAATTTTATATTAAACTTTAATTTTTTATGATATTTTTTTCTTTTAATAAATTTAATTTCTATATATAAAACATTTAGTAATTATTATTAAAATTATTAATAAATAATAAGTTTATTACAATATAGTTAATTAAGATTATATTAAATTAAATAAATTTTATTAACTTACTATGCAGATTTTTTTTTTTTGAAATATATAATAAATTTTCTTCTTATATAAATAAAATATTTTTTATACTTTTAATTATTAAATTAGTTATTCAAATTTATTTATATAGCTAAACTAATTTTGATTAAATTAGTAAGTAGTAAACTTTGACTTTACAAATAAAGTCAATATATCTCTAGATTTGTGTAAGAATCGAAGCTAATTATTTATTTTACTTAATTATTAGGAAATTAGTGGTAATTCGCTTCCACCGACCGAACCTCTGCTGCTGTTGTTGACTTGAGCCAGTCAAAAGTCTCGATATCTGAGCTGCGTATTAGGTAATCAACAAACAGAGGAGTCACATGACACAAAGCGAAATGAATAGCAAGGTTTATACCATAACGGGTTAGAGTAGAATACACGTATTGGGTTAACTAATGGTCCCATTTCGGCCGTTGGGGTTTGGTTTGACGCACTGTTATTGGGCCCAAGGGTCTCCAACATTTCAATACGCAGTAATGTGGGCTGTGCCAATGCCCGGGCCGTCATTCCCCGGGTCACGGGTTTCCACGCCATTCACACGGACCCCAATTTGTAAGTGGGACCGGAAAAAGTTCAGTCCCCGCCCAGCTCTTGGAAATGTTCAGCTGCATCTAATTTCAACTTCAACGACTTCAACCTCAACTTCAAACCGATTCACTTCCTGGTTTCTGCATCTCTGGGTTCTGTCCGTCTGATCCGTCTTTGTCGATCCCCCCGGTAATAGTCATGGGAGCACCCAGACTGCGCACGGAGCCAGAATGCTAATTCCAGACGCCTCACCCGCATCCTCGTTTCAACGACCTGCACTTGTTGTGTGTGGAGATTCCATTCGGTCTTTGCGAGGTGTTGGACGTGGCAGTATCCAAACGTGTTGTTGGCCCTGACCTCTCTCAACCACATCCACCCACCCCACGACTCACTCAGCTATATCAGCTACATCAGCTACAAAAGGACACGACGGATCGTTTTCACTCTAATTCTCGTCATTTCGATTTTTTAATTTTAATTAATTTCTTTCCCTCTTTCCTTCAATTTTGAGCCGTTATATTGCTGTTGGGGGAACTTAGATCATCGCTTCTCCATATTCAAACAACTACCTACTTTCGCCTTCATCTTCATGCGTTTTGGGCTATTACTGAGCACCGTCTCGCCTTTATATAGATCTGTAAGGCTTGGCTGCTCATTCTAAAACCCCCACATAATTCACCTAGTTCCGCAATCATTCCTCGACCTCGGATCGGACGGCGTGAGTGCGATTTTCATGTTCTCCTTTTACAAGCTAGATTAATCAGTGAATTACTTGACCCTGTGAAAGCCTAAGCCGAACAACGCCTGGGCCATTCCCGTTTCACGAATCGCAAACAGTTGCGTGCTCCATGATTTCCTTCGTCCTCCAATTTGAAGGGTCTAGCATTTTATAAATATTTACTTTTTTCATCCCTGATATATATAGCGGCCTTAACAATGCCTTATACGCCGGAGCTTCCCCAAGGTGTGCAACCTGGAGATTTCCTGGTAGTCGTCCGTGAGTAATCCTTTTCTTCTACGCAATTATAAGTTGCCAGGGCCTGGGCTTATCGCACAATCTGAGATAGACGACTTTCAAGCTCGTGGAGCCGACGAACTCACCCTTCGCAGAGGAGACAAGGTTGAGTTACTGGAGCTCGATGAAGGCTTTGGGGATGGATGGTATTTAGGCAAACATGTGGCTGAAAATAGAACTGGTCTTTTCCCCGGCGGTAAGGAACCTCAAAAAGTAACTTTTTTATACTGTCGTGATCACAATTGATTAAGTGATGCGTTAGTTTATACGACAACCATACCCAAATTAGGAGTTCGTCAACAACCATCAAACACAGCTTCAAACTCAACTACTCCATCAGGATCACAGAGAAATAGTGAGCCGCCGGGCTCACCTAAAGTAACGGAAATTTCTTCAACTCCTGCCTCGCCATCATTCAATGACGACATAACCCCACAAGCGTCACGTCAAGTGAGTGGGGTCGATTTCAAACCTTCTCTTACTGAGACATCTGTAAGTGATACGTTAGTACTACCTGCCCAACAACCGCAGCAAGGATCTACCACGTCACCACCACTGTCTTCCTCATTTCCCATGCAGCAGACAATGCAAAGATCTATGAGCGAAGTCATGTCGGCTCGTCAGAACGGTGACGATAGTCCAGTTATGAACGAAACCCTGAGTGTTATAGATGAGCATATCACCAATTTCAACACTCCTCGCCATAGCTTTGTTGCTCATGACCAGAAAAATCACAACGATTCCGGCAGTGAGTACAGCAGCCATCTGGATCACAGAATTTCATACATCCCCGGCGCAGAAACCGACGAGGAGGAGGTAGCTACACTCACAGAAGCTGCAGTAAGGAGTTGGGATCACCACCAGACAGCCCAACATCTTCACGAACTTGGTGTTGATCCGAAACACTGCGAGATCTTTGAGGAGCAGGAAATTACCGGAGATGTTTTGTTGGAGATGGACCAGGAATTCATTTACATGAAAGAGTTCAACTTTGGGGTTATGGGGAGAAGATTGAAGACGTGGCATATAATCAAGACCTTCCAGGAAGAGATTAAAGGCATTAAGTGGCCACGGAAGTCCACATCTCCCTTCTCCAACAAAGACCGCTCTTTTGAAGACTTCGATCGATCTCAGAGTCGAGCAGGAGGCTCATTTCTTCCAAGGATTCCCAGCCTCACTGAAAGTCATACCCACCGCGCACACCAATCGAGAAGTGCCTCTGCGAGACGCTCTCCAGGAATAGCGTCCTCAATATCTTCAACTCTCAGTAGTAATATTTCATCTATTTCTCATCTAAACCAATCAGCCGGTTTAGATGGTGCTTTGAGACCGTCAGCTGCGTCCGTTCGCCAATACAACTATCCTCGCCCGCATTCATCAATAGATGGCTCACCAGCATCGTTAAACCAGAATAAGAAGATAGTTGGAAAGCCAACGCAGACTCCTCGAGATGCGAAATCTTCCTTTGACAGGGGATGGACTATGGCCTCGGGTTCGCAACCAGTACGTGGTCGGCCTGATGCGTGTATCGGATCCCAGGGAGGATCTGTTCGCCAGCAAGCACTTGGTGGTCCTGAACCTGGTGACTCCGATTCCTCTTTCGCGGTGGACCCTGTTGATTTGGATCGTGGATATTTCTCTGGTGGTGAACTAGATATGCGGAAGATTCGCAAAGTCCTCACAAAGCGCGATTCAACAGGTGGAAGTTACAGCCATTCGAGGCAGTCCAGTGCTACTGCAGAGGATTTGAAACAAATTCGTGTTAAACGGCACTCGCGTTTTGGTAGTGTAGATTCGATCCGGGATTTTGTACCCAATTTTTCTTCGCCCAAGCTTCTCCAGGGAGGATCATTCAAAGGTCAGTTTGATGACTCTAGCCTCACTTGCAAGGATTCACTTGCGGACCAGTCTCAAACTCCCACAGTGACGAACTTGGAAAAAACCACGAGCCCGAGCCATGGTATTCTCTCTGCACTCTCCCCTCTTTCCTCGAAGACAGATGGAGAAAGCTCAGGTCGGTCGTCTCCACTGCCGTCCTCCAATCTCAAAAATGTTGCACCCAAAGTACGTCGTGCCATAGGCTTACGCGCTATATCTGACGCAGTCACTGGACAAGAGAAAGCATTGGTCTCGTCTCCTATATCATATCTGCCGAAAGAACCTCTGAAGTCCTCGAGTACGACAAATTCGAGTACCACATCTGGTGCGTCCAAGAGCTTCGACATAGAAAGCACAGATAGCTCTGCGAAAAACGTCGAGGGGGCGTTTGCCTTAGTAACGATGGCAAAGGCTTCCAATTCTCGCTCTAAATCGAAGAAAGATACAAGTGCATACACGCGAGGGCTGGAGAAAAAGACACCCCAAGAACAAATGATCGGATGTGACTACTCGGGCTGGATGAAGAAAAAATCTTCTAACCTGATGACCACATGGAAACCGCGCCTTTTCGTTCTCCGTGGCCGCAGATTGTCTTATTATTACTCGGAAGATGACACGGAGGAGCGAGGACTAATCGATATCTCCTCACACCGCGTATTCCGCGCCGACCAGGACACAATCACTTCTCTCCACGCTACACTCACCGGAGCAACCGCTTCTCCAACCTCGCCAAATAACAAGGGTGGTGGGAAGACCTCAGATACTGTCTCAGATACCTCCAAGACTTCTGCAATCGATACTCCGTTCATCTTCAAACTTGTCCCCCCGAAAGCCGGATTATCACGAGCGGTCCAATTTACCAAGCCCTCCATTCATTTTTTCCAAGTCGACAACATCCAACAGGGTCGTCTGTGGATGGCGGCGCTGATGAAAGCGACCATCGAGCGGGATCTGAATCTACCCATCAAAACCACAAACAAGCAGAAGACCATTAGTTTGAAGCAGGCTCGCGCTATGAACCAGCGCCCTCCTGCGCTCATGGGTTCAGAACGCAAGGACAAGGATGTCAATAATAGTAATAACAATAATAACGCTAATAGCGGCAACAGCGCTGCTTCGGAGAAAGATATTGATTCAGCCAACGGGCAAGCTGGCGAGGGTCTGAATGTTGAGACTCAGAAGGATGGAGAAGGAAATGATAAACAGCGTGCTAGCTTGGACCTAAAGAGGCTTGAAGCTGGTGATACTGGGACATCTGAGTTGATGCCAAGGCCGCAGACTATTTCTCAGTGATTGCTTTTCTTTCTTCTTCTTTTCATTTTTGTTTGTGTCCCATATATCTATCTATTGTTGTGCAAAAGGCATATTTTACCCTTAAGTTATGTCTTGAATTTGCCCTACATTTATAACAATGCATGCATTTCCCCCCACCGTCATTCTTTTTCTTCGACACACACACATACACACACCATTTCTTCGCTTTTGTTACCTTATTCTTCAACACCAAGTTCTATCTTCATTTCATTTGTGTCCTTTTTCCTTTTCTTTCCTTTGCAGGAGTTGAACATATGGCGCTCCATGAGATATACCCTTCCCTTTAGAAATATTTCTTTTATTTCTTTCCCCCTTTGACGATATGAATTAAATCGATATGAGGAGGAAGATGAATGAGTTTGAGAACAATGAACCGACGTTGAAATATTTTTTAATCTCTTTATTCTTTCATTTCCCCCCCCCCCCCCCCCCCCAAAAAAAAAAAAAAAAAAAAATTACAGAGGAGCGCTCCACTTTCCCTTTCTTCCTTGTTTTTTTTTCTTTCTCCTATTTCATCAAGAATTTGTAATTGATTGATATGGCATTTTGTTTTCAGTCCTTCAACATAGTTTACATCAACTAGTGTTTTTTCCTCTCGAAAGTGAAGGTTTATTTTGTACACTACTTTTAACTGCTATTAGAGCAATAATACCACTGTATAGCTTTCATTCCTGTATATAATTGTAGTGTGTATTGTTTTGACAAGTAAGTCTTATCTGCCTGTGTACGGGCATGTTTTACTTTGTCCCTCCTGCAGCTCTCATAGTGTTCAGAAGTGGCGCAAGAGACGCGAGCCCTGCCGAGCAAAGGGACAACAGCCTCCCTCCTATTTCCCTCCACAGACCCCGTAATGTTTCACCCCAAGTAGCCCTTCTATTATTCGCAGACAGGGTATTTTCTATATACCACATTTTATAAATATGAAAATAAGACTCAACTGACAGTAGTGTGGTTAGACAGAGAGTGAAAAAACGGACTTCCAATGCCTGCGACTCTATGTCCCTCCAGACCTCCCTTCACCAACTCCTCTCCATCCTCCTCCCCATCTCAATAACATCACTCACCTACCTCTACCTCTACCCAATATTCTGTGGCTGCAACTTCCCCCTCCCGGCCTCAAGCCCTTCCAACCCTCCCGCTCTCCTAAATACCCTCCGCCAACACATCAACATTCCCCTCGACCCCTCCCACTACACCCAAATCGCACCTTTCCGCCTGCTCATCCTAGCCGACCCCCAGCTGGAAGGGGATACCTCCCTCCCAAACCCGAATGACAGCCTCCTCAATCGCCTCGCCACATACCGAGAAGCCGTCGCATCGACAGATACATGGACGGACTTTCTATCCGCGATTTGTCGTAGCCTGCTTGACACTCTACTGGTCGATATCCCGTTCGCGTTTTCAGGGGCGCGCAAACGGTTAGATCTTTTTGGAAATGATTTCTATCTAGCACATATATACCAGTCGTTGCATTGGTGGACAAAGCCTACGCATGTTACTGTACTTGGTGATCTTATGGGGAGCCAATGGGTGACGGATGGTGAGTTCGAATGGCGCGCGTGGAGGTTCTGGAATCGCGTTTTTGGCGGTGGGGTTCGGGTTGATGATGAGATAACTGTTACGGGTGGTGAAGGTGTGCATGGGAGGGATGTGAAGGTGGAGGAAGTGTTATTGGAGAGTGGTAGTGTACAGGCCAATTCTGCGGTTGAAGCCTGGAAGAATCGCATCATTAACGTTGCGGGGAATCACGATGTTGGATATGCGGGCGATATTAGCGAGGCACGCATGGAGCGCTTCGATAGGGTCTTTGGACGGGCAAATTGGGATATCAGGTTCCGCTATCCGGCTGCTCGGGATAATCTTACGACATCGCCTCATGAAGCTGGTAGTACTACTACCACCACCTCTGCAGCTGCTACCAGTTCCACAGATGAACTATCACCATCACCCAGTTCCACCACCACTCCCTCAATCCACCTCGTCGTACTAAACAGTCTCATCTTGGACACCCCCGCCCTCTCCCCATCCATCCAATCACACACCTACGACTTCCTCAACGACGTGATCCAACAACGATCCCAACCCGTCGAGGACCGAAGCTCCTTCACGCTCCTCCTGACCCACCTCCCACTCCATAAGCGTCAGGGAGTCTGCTTCGATGGCCCCTTTTTCAGCTTCTACGACAAAGACGACGAAAAGCCACCAGAGGGCCAGGGGCCGAGGTTTAAAGCTGGTGGCTTACGCGAGCAGAATCATCTCAGTCCACATGCTAGTCAGATGGGGATATTGCAGGGGCTGTTTGGGTTGAGCGGGGATTCAAATGCTCCTGCTAAGGGGAAGGGGCGGAATGGATTGGTATTGACTGGTCATGATCATGTTGGATGTGACGTTTTGCATTTCGTAAATCGATCTGTGACACAGGATGGTGCGGAGGGGGCTCCGTCACCTGGTTGGTCCTGGGAGGTTATAAGGTATCCTCGCCATAAATCGTATTCCTTGCCATCATTGGAGGAGGATACGCCTAGCATTCGAGAAGTTACTCTCCGCTCAATGATGGGTGAATTTGGCGGTAATGCTGGTTTCCTTTCTCTGTGGTTTGACTCTGATCCCTCTGTGGAGGAATGGAGGTATGAGATTTCCACATGTCGGTTGGGAGTGCAGCATATCTGGTGGACCATTCATGTTGTTGGAATCGTCACCGTTATTTTAGTTATAATTTCAGGGGTGTTGAGCGTTTGGGGGTGGTTGGTTGACAGTTCCCCAGGTGGAGCTGTTACAGAATCAACAGCCAAGGGGTGGAAGAGTGGTGGTGCGGGTGTGAAGAAGGCGTCTCGCGGAGTAAAAGCCTCCCCCGATAGACGGAGGAGTGAGGTTTCGAAGGGGGCAGTGAAAATTAAGAATTGAATTACCTGAAATGGGGTAATGGCTTTTCTCGATTAAGATACCCTTGTCTTCGTTTTTTTTGGATTCACTTTGGGATGAGACTTTGTATGCCCAGGTATTCCTATTATTAGCATGATAGAGAATGTTTGTAACGGTCTCCTGACCTTTAGGTCCTAATTAATATATGTTCTTCCCATCCCTTTTGGTTTCCATATTTCTATTCCTGGGCAGAAAATATTTGGTATGGGCGTCCACTACTGAGTCTAACAATCTGACAGTGTGTCAATTGAACAACGCCTGCTTTTTGGAAGCGATAGAGAGAACACCAAGAGCACTTGTGCACTTCCTGGGAGAGTCAATTGTGCCCCAGCGGGGAGACTCTATCTCTTAAACGAGCCACAATTCCTGGGAACCTAGAAAGGGCTTATCTACTTGGCAAATATATAACTCCCATGTTCACATTGAATGAAATTAAAATGACCATACGTATATGGCCAGTTGCTTCTGTTGGGAAAAAAGAATCCATATATTTCACAGCAAGCTGGACTCTAAACGGCAAAGACAGGGTTTGCCAGATGTGATAAGGAGGGGGAAGCGAATGTGAGGTGCCAGACTTCTCCTCTCACACGTTTCTTGCTAACATGGCTATTTCTTAATTAATTTCTTCCTTCGTAGTCTTCACATCAAGAATGAACGTTCCCCTTGCTTAATTTGTCTTCGTAGTATTGTTGTCATTCCATTGGTTCCTACTTGTGATCCTCAGGGCCTTTATATCGAATTATCACTGGATGGCGACATGTTGGAAGTCGGAAAAATGGACGCAAGGAGGAAAGAACTGGGAAGGGGGGTGGGGGGAAGCAAGGGAAGAAAAGGAATAATATAAAAAAACTGATGAACAAGTTTCTGCGTATCGCATTACAAAACAACGCCTTGAAGATTACTTTCATTTCTAAGAGAAAAAAAAAAAAAAAAAAGAGCGGCCGTTCCCCTCCCTATGCACCATTATACCACAACACCCGAGTTAGCTGCAATACGCTGTTATAGAAGAAAAGTTGGTGTTAGCATATATATATTCTGGTACGGAATGTAGGGGTACGTTTTATGGAACTCACCGGCCACAGGTCTGTAGCTTCCTTTCCAATTGGGCCGGTGATGGCTGAGCCCTTCATTTCACCTTTAGCGTTGACAATCTGCATATATGGATGAGTTAGCATGGAAACTGTCTTGAGAAAACATCGCATGGATTCCAGGATTCCATGTCCCAAGGCGAAAAAACATTCAACTGCCGTATAGCAAAACCCATTTGAATCTCCTGCAAACCAACAAACCAACATGGCTCATCTTTTTTAGAAACCACAAAATCGCCTCTACACGTCTCCCCATAGCCATCCCAAACCCCCAACCCGAAAAAGAACAGAGGGAAATAGATAGGAAGTAAAAAAGCAGAAGCAATCTTCAACTCACCACACCAGCATTATCCTCAAAATACAGATAAATGCCATCAGCCCGTCGCCACGGCTTGCTCTGTCTCACAACAACAGCGGGCATGACTTTCTTTCTCAGCTCGGGCTTTCCCTTCTTGACAGTCGCCATGACCATGTCACCAACACCGGCAGCGGGGAGGCGGTTAAGACGGGCTCCGATGCCCTTGACGGAGATGATGTAGATGTTTCGTGCGCCGGAGTTATCACAGCAGTTCATCACGGCGCCGCTGTGTAAAAGGTCTTTGGTTAGTTATGTATTAATTTAGGCGTCCAATCCTCAAAGCTTCGAGATTCTTTTATTTTGGACGATTTCCTCGATGAGATGGGTAGTGCAATGCTCGTGTAGGATGGATATGGGGGTGTGTGGGTGAATTGTAAAATAAACGAGTTGATCATCTTTGTTTTCCCAGAGACAGGTTCACGGGGATGTAATGAACGGAGAGAGGAAAAGGGAATTGTCGTCCAAACGTACACTGGCAGACCGAGAGTCATCTTCAGCTTGTTACCGGCGGCACCACCACGACTATAAGAATAAAACAGAATTCGGTCAGCATTTCTCCAGTTCCTTCAATATATATATATATTTATACATTTCCCCCTGCCCCTCAAAATATTCAATCTCTATTCCTTCCATTTCCTCCTCCTCCTCCTCCTCATATAACAAATCTCCCATTTTCCCTCTATTTTTTTCACCTCTCCTTCATTGCTTCCATTCCGTCAGATCCCACCAATCTCCACCCATCCACAACCAACAAGGGGATTGATTGACTATTCAGCTTACCCTCTCTTCGACATGGTGTTAGAGTATAAAGGTTGTTTACTTCGACGCTAAAAAGAAACTGATGTACGAAGGGACAATTTGGCGTCGTCGTCGTCGTCGAAGTTGGTGTGGTTTTGCGGGCTCTCAGCAGCGTCGTTGTGGTGAATATCTTCAAGGTCGCCTTTCGCTTAGTGTGGGCTGGTACAAACTCTTGGCGCCATTTCCTCGGTTTAAGGAAGGATTAGTCAGCTGGTCACGGGGGTTGCCCTAAAGCTAGGCCAATCTGGGATAGATACCCTTAGAAGTTGATATCTAATATTACCGTATGGACGCGGTAATTCTTCTTTTTTAGCAACGGAGGATGGGTAGAAGAATAAAATTAACAAATAGCACATCACATAAAATACATAACTACATTGATCCAACAAAGTAAAAGAAAAAAGCCCCCAAAAAAAGGTAAAATGTAAGATATTAAAAGAGAACTACTCGGCATCAAAACCCGAAAAAGAAACTAAGAAAAAGTGACATACGCCAGGCATGATCAACCGCGCCCCCTGAAAAAGTCCAAATACACAGAAAAGAACACACACACAAAAAAAAAAAAAAAAAATGTAAGATGAAAAAAGAAGATGAAAATCCCTTCCTAAATCCACCCTGAGCGCCCGAGTCCCTCTGCTTTGTTCAAACCAACACCTGAGCAAAAAACTCAAAAACTCAGCCAGATACATTTATGCCATTTGATCATCCTCCCTTTTCTCCTTCTTCTCCTCACCATGAGGAGACGACTCCCTTTTCGAAACTATGTCGGCTTCAGCGGCTTTGGTCGTGACTGTTTCCAACGCCTCTGCTCCAGCAGCAGGCTCAGATGGGTGAGAAGCTGTCACGGGAGCGGCGGCAGTAAGAGTCACAGCAGGCGTGGGGGTTCCACTTGCAGGTGATTTGGGTCGCGATGATTCACGCGGCTCCTCCTTGGGTACAGGTGCAGATATTGGTGCCTCCGTGGAGTCCTTGGTGGCGGGTTCTTCCGGGGGCGCATCTTCCATCATCGTGTCCTCCAAGTCGGCATTTTCCGGCACAGCTGATGCACGGGTTAATATGGCTTCTGACGCCAATGGCTCCTCCTCCTCCTCCTGCTGCTCCTCGTCAGCGACAGCAGCTGCAGCAGCTGCAGCGTCGGGCAACGCGACCCCATTGCCCTCAGAGACATCATCTGCATCCATCCTTGATTCTGATCGAGTTGTCGGCTCTTCGGGAGACGGTGTTGCCTTCTCTTGCGTTTCAGTTTCTTCGACATCTTCCATCTTATCATCGAGACCAGCATCATCATCTGGTATCGACGATTCTTCCCGGGGAGTGGCAAGGCCACTATCAACACCGGAATCACCGTCGAGGTTTCGGTAGTTGACCTGGTTCCGTCGCTTGATGACACCGGGCTGCGGGCGAATGCCGTTGGCGGCCGCTTCTTCTTCGTCTTCGCTGTCACTTAATTCACCTTCCTTCTCGATGTATTGGTCGAACCGCCGCTTGGTAAACCGTCTGTCTTTATTCTCGTCCTCATCAAGATCGTCTAAGATGGCATCAGCCTCGTCATCCATGCCGTCAATTAATGGGCCTCTGGGGACGTCTGTCATCTGCACAGATGGTGCGAAAGCAGTGCGCTTCAGGTTTTCAATAACCTGCATTCGAATCTTGTCGAGATACTCTTTGGAATTGGCGTTATCCATGTTCGACGGGCGGACGTCAAGTTCGTAATCGGGAGAAAAGTACTACAGTATACTCTTAATTACCAAATATAGCAAGAGGAGTAGATGATGGCGGTAAGGCTTACCTCATAGTAGTCGTTATATGGCAACTCAGTCCCCAGCTGCTCGCCAACCAGAATTCCAGTTTCAAAACACCAGGTTCTCGCCACGTTTCTCATGGTGTAACCGCCGCCACCGACGATCATGGTGGGAATACCAAAACTCCTCACGTATTTTACGCAATTTGCATGTCCTCTCATACTCAGATTAAAGCAACCAAGACGGTCTCCAGACAAACTGTCTCCGCCGCATTGGAGCACGACGGCCTCGGGACGATACCATTCCATAACATGTTTAATGACCGGCTCAAAAATCCCTTTATAGCTTATATCTTCAATACCATCTCGCAGCGGAAAATTGACGGCATAGTGTTTACCAGCACCGACGCCGATATCACGTAATTCACCGGTTCCAGGGAAGTATTCTCCGTATTTATGGAAGGAAACTGTCATGACTCTGTCCGTAGTGTAAAAGGCTTCTTCCACTCCATCTCCATGATGGACGTCGATATCCACATAAAGAACTCTTTGTTTGAAACGGAGCAACTCGAGGATACCAAGCACAATATCTAAAACGAAGGAATTTAGTTTGTAAGTGGAGTCATTCACGATTGTTGAGAGAGGAGAGTGGCAGGAATACCATTTACATAGCAGAAGCCACTGGCTTCGCTCTTTTTCGCGTGGTGAAGGCCTCCAGCCCAGTTGACTGCGATGTCGCATTTATTTCGGTTGAGGCGCGCTGCACCTTCCATACTGCCTCCGGCACTGATTCCGCAGAACTCGAAGAGACCATCAAAAACAGGACAGTCATCACCGACATTGTATCTACTCTGTTCCTTCACATATGAATCCATGTTATCGGGTGTAACTTTCGCGAGAAAATCGATATATTCATCCGTGTGAAACTGGGTCATTTCGAACTTGTTCGCTGGTTTTGCTCGCTGCACAACATACAAAGGTGCGGAAAAGGCATAGAAAAAGTTATTAGTAAATCTGGCTCATCAAAGAGAAATTTCAAATCCAAAAAGTATGAAGAGAGAGAAAGGGCGAATGGCGAAAGCACACACAAAAAAAAAAAAAGAAAGAAAGAAAGAAAGAGAAAACGTACGTATATTTCCATCTTCTTGTATAGACCGTAGTTCATGACCAAGCTATGGGCCATCCGAATGCGATGGGGTTTCATGGGATGGCCCGCGACGTAAGCGTAGTTACCCACATCTGAATCGTAGAAGTAGGCGACTCTCTTCCTGTCTGCGGGCCCGTTGGCGATGCCCAGGTCGAGAGGGGCGAACGACGTCGACATGGCTGATTCTGCGTCCGCCAATATGCTGTATGGAAAGGGTTGAAGCTCGGTGGTCGGGGTCGCTATATGGAAGTATTAAAAATATGAAAAAAAAAAGAAAAAAAAAAAAAAAAAAAAGAATGGGATGTATAGTGAGAGAGGAGATCGAAAAACAGGGGTATAATGGAGGGATGCTGTCAGCAATCGAGTGCGAGCATCGTATAGTGCATGTAATTCCAGGCGCTGCTTGCTGGTGAGAGGATATTTGATGCACCACAGTCCTATCCTATCTCATTGGGACAGTTGAGGATAGTTGAGGATAGTGGAGCAGTTGAAGAGCGACTGGAAAATGGGAGCTGAAGGCGCAGGCGGAGAAGTTGCGGAGCTGGGAACAGGCGACTGACTAAGCAGGCAGTCGCCTCCAGCTCTTTGAAATAAAGCACCAACAGACAAACAAGAACAGAACAGAACAGAACAGATAGAAAAGGATCTCATCAGCCTTTTACCTAACTTAGATATACATAGCACAGGTAGCTGCTCAGTCCCCCCGTCAGATATAACCTCTTGAGATCGTGAACAGACTCCCTGTTTATGAGCTTCTCCAGCAACGGAGAGCGTAAGTGTTGGAGCTCGCTCCAACTTTGCCCAAACCATCCTCCATCGATACCTCCCCGCCTTGATTCCGCCTAGTTTACATTTTCAACTACAACATCACATATCGCAAACATGGAGCGGTTTAATCGGATGCTGCAGGCTGCCCAGGGAATGGGCATGGGTAACGCAGTTCCAGGCGCAGTAAGCTAAATACCTCCCAGTTGTGTCACCTTTGCACCCTCATCTCCCTCCAGGACAGGCCTCGTCCGCACCCCCTCTTGGAATTTCGGGGATGAAGGCGCCCCTTAAAAAGCCTCCAATAACTATCTTTCCTATGCATTTTGGCACTTTGCTACTTTCTTGCTCGAAATGTCTAACATTGCAGCTTCTCAGGATGCGCCCAACCTCATCGATAACTCAGAAACCGTGCACATCTCGTCGCTTGCCCTTCTCAAGATGCTAAGGCATGGCCGTGCAGGTGTCCCTATGGAAGTCATGGGTCTTATGCTGGGAGACTTCGTCGACGAGTTTACCGTTAGAGTGGTTGATGTGTTTGCGATGCCTCAGAGCGGCACGGGTGTTAGTGTTGAAGCTGTCGATCCTGTCTTCCAGACTAAGATGATGGAGATGCTTCGACAAACGGGAAGGTCTGTTTTGATCCATAATATAGATATCTATATCTATATCTATACATCGTCCTGTACAAAATACTTGCATCACAATTCATCATTACTGACATGTCGTAACGTATAGGCCAGAGACCGTTGTCGGATGGTACCATTCCCATCCCGGATTCGGCTGCTGGCTTTCCTCCGTTGACATCAACACCCAACAGTCCTTCGAACAACTTACACCCCGCGCCGTCGCCGTCGTCGTAGATCCCATACAATCCGTCAAAGGCAAAGTTGTCATCGACGCCTTCCGCCTGATATCCTCACAGACTCTGATGATGGGCCAGGAGCCACGTCAGACGACTTCCAACTTGGGACACCTCAACAAGCCGTCCATCCAAGCGCTTATTCACGGCCTCAATCGCCACTATTATAGTATCGCAATTAACTATCGCAAGACGGGACTGGAAGAGAATATGCTGATGAACCTGCATAAGCATGTATGGACGGAGGCGTTGCAGATGAATGACTTTAGAGAAGAAGGGCAGAGGAATATCGATCGGTTGAAGAAGCTTGTTAGTCTTGCGGAAGGCTATGAGAAGCGGGTTAAGGAGGAGACGGAGTTGACGAAGGATCAATTGAAGACGAGATACGTTGGGAAGGTGGATCCGAAGAAACGTTAGTGCTGCTTATACCACCTTTCTCAACCCCGTTCATTCACTGTGGTCTAGTGATATTATATTGTTTTTGCTAACTATTGTATTCATGGGACAATAGATATCGAAGATGTTGGCCAGCAGCTCATCGAAGACAATATTGTAGCAGTCTCACGGCAGATGATTGACAAGGTGGCCTCTTTGGCCCGTGAGTCTAGCAAAAGCAACGTTCCACAGAATGAGTCGATGGATGTGGATGAAGAGCCATAAGGTTACCTTTTTCTGATTTTAATTTTTTTTTTTCAGCTCCTTTTTTGGGCATGCAATATCAAGCTTTATCTGTCTATAGACGTGCTCTAATGATAATTTTTCCTTGCCGCGTGAGATACGCATATACTATATTGTACGCTGGCATGATGAGATCTTACGGTTTAGAACTTGTGAAAGGCATGAGAGGTTTAAGTGGTAAGATGGTTACAAAGTACCTGGAGGGGAGATTTGTAGCTGAGCAGAACAACAATCTGTGGTACATTTCCCAAAAGAGGCTCAAGTCCGGACGCGATGGCATGTACAGTCAGAAGAGCGCAATGTATAATACCCAATCTACCCATATCGAATATTGTTGTACGGTAAATTGATAGAATAAATGAAACTGGTGACAGTGATACGTCATTTTAAAGCAAGATATCTCCAACTTGACTCACTCGTTAGTGGGACCCGAGTGAGGCTATTCTTTGCTGCATTGAGTAGCACCTCTTCTCTCTGGCAGATACGGGAAACACACTGGTCGAGATGAAAAAAAAAAGAAAAAGCAAAGAAGATAATACATCAAATTCATTTGACTCTACAGAGCTAGCTACGGAGAGCAAGGGTAAAAATAACAGGAGCTCAACACCATTTCATAAAATTCTAACATACAGATTGCTAAACAGCCACTTGTTTGGTTCTGCAACATATATCGATGCCAACGGAACAGAACAGCTCACGGGGTTCCCAAAAGAAGCCTAACTAACGTTCTTGGGGTGGCACGACGGACTGAGCATTGATCTCCCCAGCATTTACAACCCTATGCACATGGAGAGAATGGTAAGCATAGTGTCAAATTTCGTTCCGCAGGGTGCAACTTTCAATTAGGTTGAAGAAGAAAAAGAGTAGGAAGAAGAAATTGAAGATGGAAGGTTTTAAGCTTAGGGCTGCTGACTCAGCACTCTCTTCAAAGGTTTTCAATCAAAAGATCTAGGATCATTTGTATAAACTATTCTGAGCTTCAAAAACGGAGAGTGCCAACTCTACCGGACTGTTTTATTTCCCCCAATTGTCTGCGCAACATTGAATATGAGCATATAGAGAGATTCCCCTTTTTCCTTTTTATTGATGTTGCAAGTCTACATCATGCTAAGTCGTGTCGCGTTGCCTTTATTGAGGCCTCGTGCGGTCACAGCTTCTATCCGAGCATCATTCACATCGCCTGCGCATCTGCGATATTTCGCTAATAATAGCAAACCTCCTCTCCCTCTTTCTTCTTCTTCCTCTTCAAAATTGCTAAAATCCCAATCAGACACACCCAAGCCGCCACAGCAAGGACAGGAGTTTTCAGAAAGCCAGGCGGAATTAGAGCCCAGCGGGGATGCTCAAAGGAATACCGCCCCTGAATCCGCGGGGACTGGAGCCAGCGCAGAAGCAGTACAGACGGGGGGCTCCAAATCACAGTCAGACGTGCCGAAAGATCAACCGGAGTTTGATACGGCCGCTGATTCTCCCAAAGATAAGGCTGCTGAGGAACCTTCACAACCCCAGAAACCACTTCCAGATCTCACACGAGGCATCCCTTCTACAATAGCAGAAGAGCTTGAAGCTCGTTCAAGACACCGCCCAACTACTCTTAACCTCACAGAAAATGAATTTGCTGATGGAGGTGATGGTGGCGACCTCCCGAAAAATCCCTACGTATCATCCACCGAGCGTCGACGCAACAGATTAATTAATATTATGTACGCTGTGTTCCTCGGTGCTGGGGTTGGGGGTACGATATTTCTGGGTCGAAATTGGGATACGGAGGAAGAGGAGAAGCAGCACAAGGACTCCCCCTCCGGCTGGGGCTTTAAGCTGTTTTTTGACCGTATTAAGGCTCGTTTCGCAGATATAACGAGTTACTACAAGGATCCGGCTTTTGAGAAATTGCTCCCGGACGATGACCCTATGATGCGGCAACCGTATACACTTGTTCTTAGTTTGGAGGATCTCTTGGTTCACAGTGAGTGGACTCGGGAGCATGGGTACCGGGTGGCTAAGAGGCCTGGCGTGGACTATTTCCTGCGGTATCTTAATCAGTATTACGAATTGGTCCTCTTTACAAGTGTTCCTAGCATGATGGCGGACCAGGTTCTTCGAAAGCTTGACCCGTACCGCATTATTCGTTGGGTCTTGTTCCGGGAAGCTACCAAGTATGAGGATGGTGAACACGTCAAGGTATTTAAACATATGCTTTTTCTTGTCCTTTGGGATTCCACTGCTACTAGTTCTTCGTAATGCTAAATAATTTTACCCTAGGATCTTTCCTACTTAAACCGCGACCTTTCCAAAGTGATATTGGTCGATACCCACGCTCCCCATGCCAAACGCCAGCCCGAAAACGCCATAATCCTCGATAAATGGAAAGGCAATCCACGTGACAAAGAACTAGTAGCCCTGATCCCCTTCCTCGAATACGTAGCCGGCATGGGCATCGAAGACGTCCGCCCAGTCCTCAAATCTTTCGAGGGGACAAAATTACCCATCGAATTCGCGCGGCGTGAGAAACTCATGCGCGAAAAATTCGAGAAACAGCTCGCTGAGGAGCGTGCTAAGAAGCCCAAGTATAGCGTCAGCAGTGTTACGTCGCTCTTTGGCATCAAACCTACCTCACCGACTATCGATGGTGTGGATCCTGTTGCGGGCCTGGAGCAGGGTAAGATGCTGTGGGATCAGATTCGGGAGAGGGGCCAGAAACAGTATGAATTGATTGATAAGGAAATTCGGGAGAATGGAGAGAAGTGGTTGGCGGAGATGGCGGCGGAGGAGGAGAAGGCTAGGGAGGAGCAGATGAAGGGGATGAGGAATAGCTTTACTGGATTCTTTGGGTTTGGTGGTGGTAGTGGTAGTGGTGCTGGAGGTGCTGGAGATGGTCAGGCGAAGAAATGATCGCAATTGTGATCTTGTCTGCCACTTTTTCTCTTTTTACTTCACCTGGTTGTCGCCGGGGAGGGCCCGTTGAACGTCAAAACATCCTCTTTGGATTGACATATCTTCTTTAACTCTTCGCATCTACGACGTCAAAAATAGGAAAATAAGGGAAAAAGAAAAGTGCGATCATCGTGAATACCTAAAAATGAAATAATATCTTATGATTCATTTGGTGGTTTCCCCCGTGCCTTGTCCAAATCAAGCCCGCGATTCCTTAATATTACTCCCCTGTTCTGTTCCATATCGTTTAGTCGCTTATTTGGAACCAGAAAAGAGAACATCTCGCCTACCCCTTGGTCCCTGCTACCTGAAGATCATTTTGCCATCCTCCCTTTTTAAAGCTTTCGGCATTCATCATTTCACGCGCTTCTGCGACGTGCATCCCCCTATCCCCTTCTTCTCAAGGAATTCTTTGCCATTATTTTGCTTCGATTGAGAGCGAACTCTATTTTTTTGACTTCATGTATCTGTGGGTCCCGGGGCTGTATGGTGAGCTTCTAATTTTTGTTCATATGTTACACTTTTTTAGATATTCCTTTTCTTCCCTGTATATTTTACCCAGTGGCGAGAAGGTAGTCAGGGGAGAAAGGTGCTAGGGTTATGGTCGACGGGTTTTATATCTTTTAGTCCTCGTGTCCAAGTATCTGTGTATATTATTAGAACAAGATCAGCTGCATTATGATGAGGATTTCTTTCTCTCTCGGACCGTTTTATTGTGTTGTATGTGAATACCTTGGTATGCCTTATGACGACAGGAACTTTGGGAAAAGGGCTAACTTTTATATATCGGTTTGTTGTTAGAGAAATGATTTATTTCCACTAATCTACACTCAAGCAATTCCTGCACCCCAAGATTCTCACAGGCCCTTGCTGTTTCAAAAATACTCAATCCCCATCCCGCTCCGCCGCTTACCCCTCTCCCATTCTCCCCTCTGTCACGTACAATATCCCACAACAACCTCTCCACTCTCCAACACTTTCTCCGCCCTCCTATCCACTATGAGCCTCTCCAAAACGCCCACAAACCTCTCCACCGCCTCCTCACTTGTCTGGTATTGAAACTCCAACTTCCCGAATGGAAACACCTGTAATTCCTCCGCGGCACAATAACTCACAAAAGCCGCAGGTGGCACATCATTGGACGGGGAGTTGGGATTTGTAGCCGAATCTGGAAAATATGGAGGCCGTGGATTTCGATAGGGAGTGTACACGGTGGAATTGAGGGATGGATGTTGTTAGGGCTGAGTGCGCCGCGGCGGACATCATGCCGGCTGGTGTGGATGGTTTGGTATGATATTAGTCTCATATTATAAATTTGTATGTAGGTATGCCGAAAGGATGTGATTTGCTTCACTTGGATATATTGATGTATATAAACTTGGACTTTTTAAAATACATATTAGTCTCGTCCCCCCTCCAAGCATCCTCCAAACCCACTTTGCCCTCTCGATAAAAGCGCGATATCCAAGAATTACACTTCCCACCGGCGCACTAAGGGCCTTTGCAAGACGTATGCTGATGCTATCGAAGCATACACAGCATTCCTTCAGACATTCTCCTTTTCTGGAAATTCCATCAAAAAGTCGCGGTGCGTGGCGACAGGCTTTTGTTGGCCTTCGGGGACGGGGAAGGACCTGACATAGTCTGAGATATCTTTGGTGTCTTTGAGCGGGAGGATGGTGCTGCTCAGGGTGTTTTCAAGAGATACTACCCTGGTTGGGGGGAAATGGACTGTATTGGTTTTTAGTTAGTTAATAATAACTTGTATCTTTCAATTGATTAAGGGGTGAGATGTAGAATAAATGAACCTAAAATAAGCATTCTACCCACGATTTTCTCCAGAAACCATATTCTTCTTGACATCATCCATCCAGAATCAAACCCAGCCTAATCTAGCTGAAGCAGTTCCTGGTCTAGAGGAAGATTACCCTACGTCTTTCGCTGCTCCGATCATTCGCAATAAATCATCTAGAGTCAAATGTATCTTATTCGCCGGGATAACTGAAGTCACCGAAGCCTGTGACAATACTGGTAGAGCTCCCGATTCCCAGCAGTAAACATTATTTCGGTGATCTAAAAGTACTGTATACGGAGGTTGTACCAGATGCGTCCGGAGACAAATTTGGTTCCCCATTGTCCTAAAAGGCTCATAGCGCCACTTCTTTTCCTGTGAGTCCGATGAGTTTGTCTTGGAGGCAGTTGACCGAGAGATCACCAGTTTCGTCATATATATCATTGCCAACTGAGGCTTCGAAAATGGTCTAATTATGTGAGTTAAGTTAAAAGAACATAAACTGATTGCATTGATTCTAATATAGGGTATAAGTATGAGGTATCGACGTGAAAGTGTTTTTAACAAGTACAGAGAGAGGTAATTGCTTTTTAATAGACATATTTGATAATTAACCGTTCACTCCTTTCTCACCTGCATCATACTTTCTGTGGGTACGGTCGAAACATCTGACCGAAATTCACTCCCTGCTTTCCGCTTTGCCTTTCTCAGGTTCGGCATAGCCGACTAAGGATGCCGGATATGCATTATCTTCTACCGATTCCGATTTTGTCTTGGATGCTATGCTGCTAGGAATATCACTGACACTGGGTGCCATTTCTAGTTCCCGATTGCTCAGTGACAACTTAATAAGGGGTGTTGTACAACGGAGGCTGTGAATGATAAGGCCGGGGATTGCTTAATGCTGTAGGTTGTAAAACGATAATTCTATAGCAAAACCGCCAAAATTGAATGTCGTAAATCTCAAATATGTTTAAAGAGCGTGCGATAGGTTATGTAGAACCCTCGATAACGTTGTCATATCGTCCCTCAAATGTGGGGAAGATACGAAGTCCTGATCGGCTGGAGATTAGCCCCACCGAGTCGGGAAATATATGGGAGGTGAATGAGCAGACGGTAATTTCCAAATCTCGCACCGAGGAGTGTATTCCCGCTAATATTATTGGTCGTATTTTATGTCTGTTGATAAACTATGGTGATAAGAGATAGTTGACATAGCTTTCATGTCCGTCCGTTATCTAAAAAGTAAAGGTCGGACACGTCGTAATCGTAGAAATTCCGAACAAAGACGATTTTATGCTCTCGACTCTCGATGGGTATTCCAAAATTCACCCGAGTTCATCTTGCCATCCCGAAAGGTCCCAGATTCCTGTCATGTCAAACGGAAAGCCATCCATCGTACCGAACGTACCGGATATTGACATCATATCATTGACAATATCATTCTGAGTCAAGGTTTCCGGGAGTGGTAGAGGGGCAAGATCAGGTGTTTGGGCGGTTTGCTCAGCACCAGGAGCATCATCGGAAATGATACCGGGTTGCTTGGCCAAGATCCGCTCGCAATGATCGAGACACATGTCAGCAAGATCCCAGTCATATTCTACTCGGGCCCGGTAGAGGGCGTCACGAAGTACATCTACCCTAGACAAGCAAGAACGGGCTATTTCTGGGTCAGACGTCTCAAGAGCACATCGTACTAGAAGTGTAGCGGTTGACGTAAGGTGATAAGCGCTGTCTGCATTCGGATATAAGCATGTTGCATTTTGTATCTCATGCAGCTCGTTATAGTGACTTACACGGCAGCCAAAATTCATCAAAATTAGGCCTCTTCAAGGAGATCATAAACTGTACCACCTCTTCTGCAGCTTTCCTACATTCAGTCTGGAAATACTGGCGCCCTTCAGTGTTGGATGGATTATCGGAATTATTAATCTCCTAGAAATATATACAGATATTAGACAAATGTTTAACAGCATCAACTGCGAAGGTTATAAAATCGACTCTACCTGTAATTCAACACGGCAAATAAGCATTTTCAAAGTAAAATAAGCCAGAAACAAACTGCTGGATCCCGACACGGGAGCTGGCAAGCTTGCAGGCGAGGCTTTCAACCATTCTGGAAGTGAATCTTCCCAAGTTCCTATATCTGCCCTCAATCTTCGAAGGGTTTTGGAGATCTCATGTTGCGATTTAAGCTGTAATTCGTATATTAGCGGGAGTAGATCGCCAAGAATTTCGGTAAGCTGACACAGAGCGATGTAGCATTCTGCCATTCTTATCCTCTTCGGAGAGGGATTTGCTTGGGGGACGAGAACATGGATCGTCGGAAGTGGTACGTCGTATTGGTTTCTATTGATTTGTGGAGGGACGCCATGTCCGTAGCTTGCCCTGTTCTTTGTCAGCTCGCAAAGCAAGGTATGAGCAGTAGGGACAATCCCAACCACCCTCCCTCCCGGCCAAAAAAAAAAATGAAAATGAAAATGAAAATGAAAAATGAAATTACCACCGATCATGAACAACTACACCCCACCATAGGCGGATACGCTGGTGTTTTTCCGCACGAGAGAGCTTCCAACTGCTGGGGTCACGATTGAGGCCAAGCGTGTGAGAAAGGGCAACCGTGCGGCCGCTGTTAATTGCATTTCCAGTCATGGAGAAAATTGGCCGGCCTGTCAGGTCTATTAGGGAAGCACTCAAAGTCGATAAACCGGGCGCTGAAAACTCCTCATGTAATGCGGCGACTGCAAGATTAACTGCGTATCGAACATCCGGCTTGGGATGCGGGGCTAGAATATGGGACTGGCCCCAGTATATAAGGCTCTGCGCGTATACCTGGCACATCAAAGCTGGAGGGAGGCTCCCATTGTTCGAATTGTAGGATTCCTCGAAGGCAACTTCATCAAATATCAGGAACGAAGCATTGATTCTGTCCAGAAAGCTAAAAATCCGTACGCGGTATTAGCGAGGAGCCCTAGCTGGTACATTAAAATAGGAGTAATTGCGTACATCTTGACCAAATCATGTTTGAATGGACCGAGGATTTGTTCGAGGATCTCCTTCTGGCTTTCACCTGGAATTCCGGTGGTCCTCAGGCCCTGCCTACGTCGTGAGATCGTAGTATAGAGAATTGGCTTCTTTGGATCATTGGAATAAACATTGTAGGGAGCCTTGGCATCTGAACCTTTTGCCGAATTTTCCGAGGGCATAAACCGCTCAATGACTTGAGCATCCTCAGCGGCGACAGGCCCGACAATATGGACCGATTCGCCGAGTGGTTCTCCAAACCCTCGTGGAGAGATATGGCCATCTTGACTGCAGCTTCGTGGAAGAGACTCTGGGATCCTTGTTGCCGCGGGAGCCGATGTGGCTGCTCCTGGCAAGTTTGGAGACAACAGTGTGTGCTTTCGCTTCTGCGAAATCTGAGATTCGCTGAGCAAGTGATTACTATCTGCCGCTCTCTGATCATAAGGATGAGGTCCAATAAGTCTTGACAGGTCTTCACGATAGTGACAATCCGCCCCCTGAAGACGGCAAAGCTGACATGATTGGCCCGGCAGATCAACTGTACAGCGGGATTTCCTTCTGCGGCACAGATCACAAGCACGAATTTTGTGAGACCTGTAAGGACGAGTTCCGACCGGGATGGGGACTGAAGGCAAATCCTTTGGAACTCCCTTGAAGTGAGGTGTGGTGAATGGTGACATCTTATCTGAACCTTGGAAGTTCATGCGTCGGATAAATTAATGGTTTAGGGAGAAAAACTATTCAATAATAACTAGATAACCAACTAGTCAAGGCGGGAGCTCTAGGACTTCCACCCGGGGCAGTGAAGCCAGTAATCGCTCGATCGATTAACCACGTAGAAATCATTATGTCCACGTCAAGAAGTCAATTATTAAAGCATCTCTCAACACAAGGAATGCAGAGGCCCAGGACGCTGCCCGCGTTCCAAGTTGGTTTATGCTGAGATAGGACTGCGTTCCATGGATGGATCGTCCCCATCAATTCCGGAGTAGCGGCACGGGCTCTCTCGCTTGTATTCTCCTGCCGAAAGCCAAAGTCTCCTCTGGAGGTACTTCGATTGGGGTGGGGAACTCGTCACGATTGCCTTTTCAAGGAAGGGCTTTAACCGCCATTTAGGGGTTCACGGCCCAACATCTGGCTTATGTTCAGGGCATCCCAGGGCCCGAGACGTTACATATGACCTCACCGTCACCCGGCCGTCACCCGGCGGCGCCGCTTGCTGGTGCGTGTTTCTTTTCTTATTTTTTTCTTTTTTTTTTTTTTAACTTCCTTCCCGAGGTTTCTCTCTTCTCTCGCTTTTTCACTTTTCACTGTTCAATCATACCGATTAATAACTAATAACTAATAGCCTTCACAACTAACTAACTATTCGCACCGTTATTCCAAAAACCTGGATTTCTTTTTAATTTTCCTTTACCTAACGTGGGGGGTAAGTTCCACAGTCCTTGGCTGCTCTATTTCCTGTTGTTGGTCTTACACATTGGGTTTGCACTACGGCCATGTCGACGACAGCCATTGCACGGAGTGATCATGACAAGAGGCACGGCCCGCTGAAGTCTTCTCAGAGAAACGGGTAGTTAACCCCTTTGTCGACATAATTTATCCCACTGAAGAGACAAGAAGGAAGAAAATCTGGGGCTGAATAGTCGACTATGCTGTCGGGACACTTATTTGCCGACTCACAAGCTTAGCGCCACCGACGGACGACCATGATTTTTGGCCAATGGTTGAATGAGCCTGCATTGCCAATTTCAGACCAATGAAGGATTAGAATACTGAGAAGATCAAAGGCCACTGGAAACTGCCCGTTTGCGCCACATGAGAGAGAGAGAGGTTTGACGACCAATTGTTAGCAATTAGTCCTGACAGGAAAGCCTGGCTTGATGACCGAACTTTTTGCACATGCTGGTCAGAGAGGAGAAGAAAAATTTCTGCTCTAAAGTTTATGGCGGGTTTTCACGGCCCTGGGGTGCTTACTCTTTTTAATATTCACTGAACCATCGTTGCATTATTATTTGCTGACGGGGGGTCACTTTCAAACCTGTTGAGGCTTGTGGGGCTCAACTGAAGTAATAATGTATATACGACCTAGTTACTTAGGGGCCATCAAAACAGGGATGACCGCTTGATACACACAGATGTCATAAACGAGCAGCCGATTGGCGTGGGGTATCCCGTGTTGTCATTATTGTTCTAAGCGTTAATAAATGCAGACGTCGCGGCGTTCGTCGTGATTGGACCTTGACCGAGTTGTGGAGTGATTGCTATGTTGCCTTGGCGTTGTCTGGCAGCCTCTTGGTAGTTTTTCTGCGAGGTGGTAACAACTTCTGCTACAGTTATCGTGTGGAATTACTTTCCAAACCCTTCATAATACTATGCTGCTGCCAGTAAACGCCTCGCTAAAAGATCATTCCCGCGGTTCAACAGTTTCGGGAACTGCTTGAAATCATCCCAACGCCAGCCTCACCTAGCCCAACCCTAGATTGGTGGGTGTTCTGCAGATCTCTGCGAGAGAACGACAAGACAAAGAGCTCAAGCAATGATAGGAACATCAATCCACCTCTTCAATATGGCAAACATGACCCTCCTAGGAAGTATGAGGCCTGCTGCAAATGACGTGTAGTTTGAGGGATCAACACAATGGCCATGGAAGATGGTGATTCCATTTCGACCTGGAGTCGACTCGAGAATCCCGCCAGCTTTGGACCGGATATGATCGTCGACACGGTTACAAGCCCGCAGACGCCCCTTTTTGGTGCAGACAGACCTATCACCAGAAGCCCTCTAATAAACACAACGCATGAGCAGAGTCCTGGACCCTCAAACGATGCCGCATGCCGTGGTCGCGATTCACTGGGCTGTCTCCCGCGAAATATAATTGAGAGGTATGTTTAAGCTCATCCATATGCTGCGCCACTTGGCCCGGGCTTTTCGATTTTCTTATGCGGTGCTTTCGAGGGCTGAAGTCTATAAATAGTCAAAAAGAAAAGAAGGAGGGGAAAGAATTGAAAGGAAAAATCTGGTATATATATTGGTCTCTGCTCACATTGATTTTTAGGATTTTGTATATCGTAGACGCAAATTCATTCGCCTCTCTTGCACTTTTAAATAGTAAATGGCGGAGCGTCTCAGATTTGCCAGAACTTTATCGCTATCATCTAGATGGTTGTGTCAGAACCGTCTTACTCAACAAAGATGACGTCCTCCGTCCCTGGGCATCGGAGGATCTTTGGCACCTGAAACGAAGATTCGCTCGTGAAGCCAGGAGGAATCTATTTGAATCTTTTCTTGGAGCGCAGAAGACTGTTGTCAATCTCATTTCGGCTTCGGCAAGCTCAGCATCAGCATTTCCCCAAGGAGAAGCGTTTCGATTTACCTTCTCGGCCAATGGACGGCAACTCTTAGCCCTAAGTTCGTCCAGAATTTTCGTCGTTGATTTAGCCACTAGTCCAATATCAGTTTCATACGAATTGAAGACTTTGCGACGGCCGCACACGGCTACAATAGTAGATGACGCAAGCCTACTGGCGGTTGTTTCCACGACGCATCAAGCGAACATTTACCGCCTGGTAAATAGAGATGTAAAGTTAATTCAGTCTATTTCGTTGGATGAAGTTCCTCGTACCATTTCGTTCTCCCCAGAAGGAACGGTTTTAGCATTTGCGTATGATGGAGGTATTGAAGTCCATGCTTTGGGGGAGAACGCACTGGCGACTGACCGCAGGGCTGTACGGTGTTTTGCTACGGATATGCTATCCTTCTCGCGGGATGGTTTGATGTTAGTAGGTTCGTCCAATGATCCACTTGAAGCCAGAATGGTTTCCATTTCACCGCCTCTTTATATGGACCTGGAATCAGAGTTGCCTTCCCCCGAGTTTCAATCCCGAATGTGGGCAACACAGATACTATCTCCGGACATTACCATTGGTTACAACAACATGACCCTCGTTCCTTCTAAAGCTGCTGATGCAGGCGTCACTTGGATCGTTGGATATGACTCCCAGTTGCAAGTCTTTAGGCTCGGTCAGCTTGATGATACCCGGGCTGGGTTTACCTATTTTGTTGGCCCTGGAGGAGATGGTGAAATAAAAGAGCCAGGCCCAAGCTCTGAGCCAACAGCAAGCTCTAATGGTGAACTACTGGCCTTAGGTTTCCAAGGTTCTGGAATTTGGCTTTATGGAATTCCGGACGTGTCTGGTTGTCCCTCAGCATCATACATGGTCCTGGAACGCAGCTGGGGTTCTATGTTAGCGCGTACGAATTCTCAAAGGCTCAACAAAGTGATTAAACCCCCTAGCCACTTGGTTCACGGGAGATTGTTGTCATCCATAACTGATATTACAGCCATAAAATGGGTCAACACTAATCTGAAAACCACTGGAAATCAAGGTCTTCAGAGACTAGTGGCTGTAGCTCCCGGCGGCGTTAGGTCTCATTTTGGGGAGGTGGTTGGCGATCATCTGCCAGTCGATGGTGGCAGGATTGTGGTTTTTGATTTCGCGCGTTCTTCAGCTGATGGAAAGGCAGTTGATATCACAATCGAGGTGGGAGAGGCAGAGCCCACACCTTTACACGAACGGGGTTCAACCCTCGACGTTGAGGTTGAGCTGGAGAGGAGAAGGACACGAGTCAATCGATGCGGCGGACTAGGGAGGAATCGCAATACTGTCATTGAACGTTCCATGGCGCTATCAAGGCACCGCGCTAGTATTGGAAGTGCAAACATTGAGCCTGTTGTTCCAGAGAGAACTCATCGAAATAGCGTTTCCCAGCCTGGCTCCCCCACAGATTCCATCCTAGTTGTGGATCTCCAGGCAGTTGAAAATCCCTATTCTAATACCCAGCCTCGATCCCAAGACATTCTCAGTCGAGCTGCTACTGCAGCAGCAGCTGATCGGGGCCGGAGTCGCTTCCAAAATCCCCGCTACCAGCAATCGATGGGTTCAGGTAATCGTAGACAATTTGCACCTCATGAAAGTGATGCAGATAACTGGGTTCCTCCGCCACCGCCATATACCCCCAATGCGGACGAGCCGCTACCAGAACATATGCAAAGATTTTTGCTTCCCTCAGCGACCAAGCCTATCCCTGGGGTGGCCCAAGAATTTTCTCCACAGCACCGATGGGCACAAACATCTCGATTCGAATCGATGACACAGAATGCCATGGAACGGACTACGTCAACCATGGATCGTATTATTGTCCCTAGGGCGAGGTTGAGAAAGTCCCCGGATACTCTAGGTGCAGGTGACCTAGCCAGAGACAATGCTACCTCCCGCCACTCTCCTAGAAGCAGAAGAACAGTCTCTGATGGGATATCTCGGATTATTTCTTTGCGGGAAAGTCGGGTTGGCCCCCATCATGTTCAACCTGGAGGAAGGCCTGGGTGTACAACACCCGGTCCAACTCGTGCAGAAAACTCAGAGTCATACTATTTGTCAGGTCCTCCCCAACGACTTGTGATAAATACGCAGATTCAGGCACCCTCGATGGATCGGACCCCATCAGGATTTACCAATGCATCGTCCGTAGAAACTTGGTCAGCAAGACCGTCAATCCTTCCTGGATCTGCGTTACAAGAACGACCCGAGAATCTTATTTCCCCGACGGTTGCAGAATATTCTCAGTCTGACTCTACGCTATCTCGAGTGATTGGCAGGAACGGACCTATTCATCATTTGGACATAGATCGTAATAAGTTATCCCCATCTTTCCATACCGTCTTGCAGGGAGGAATACGAATGGGAAACAGTGGATTTTCCACCATGACTCAGGATTCCATCGATGAAAGTGTCCAAACAACGGCAAGCAACCCGAATCTCAGTTACACAACACATGAACGCCCTGACAATTTAAGAACACCCCGACTAAATGCGAGGAACACTGAAAGCTCTTCGCGCCATAGTGCTCCTCCAAAATTTTCTCCTGTTCTAACCAAGCCACACGCTTTATCCACTCCTCACTTACACTTACAGTCTCATGGGCCTCGCCGTATGGAGGAAATTTTCAACATCAGCTCAAATCCGGAGTCGCAGCGATCTAGACCAAGATCGCAAGACGTTCCTCGGCATAAACCAATGACTGGTGGCGCCTTCTTTGACGTACGCTCAGGGCGAGTTCTTTCAAGTTCTCAATCCGATGCAGGGGTAGGACATCGTGCGAGGACGGAAGAGCTGAGAGAAAGGATGATAGATTGGAGCCAGCTTGAGAGAGAGAGAAAGAAGAAGAAAGATGCTAGGTGTACAATTATGTAACAACCTATCCAGAGGGACGAGAATGTGACGTCCAGTACCAATAGCCACCTGCTTCGACCTGCGAGTTAATTTCCATACTTTTTATTCTTTTTGTGACGTTTATGATCTCGCATCTTCACTCGGTTCCAATCTGCTTTCTATATATGGCTAGATTTTGCTTTTTATCAAGGTATTGGTACACACCATGGAGCGGTTTGGGGCTCTTGTATCTAATGTGGTTTCTGCGATGGTCTACTATGCTCCTTGACGATGGCGTATTCTGATATACGACTCTTCCTTACGGCCCCGTCATTTCATCTTAATGGTGGCTATGTTTCCCGAACATTTACCCTTCTCAAATCATCTGCTTTCTGGGATATCGCCAGTTTTACCTTTGTTATCCTGCACCGGGCGTTTATTTAACGTTTCCTAATTGCCAACGACCACTCTCGATCAACTCATCCTTCACCTTTCCTTTCTTTCTCTGTCGGGTTGGCATCTTTTTCTGCTTTCTTATGGCACAAGTAGCATATCTCTCATATTTCGCATATACCCTTCTGTTATTGAAGTCGAGGGCTCCGAATTTTGTTTTCGGAGATCCTCTTACATAAGCCAATTCCTGTGACCTGTTAACTAACGTAATCCCCCCGAGCGAACACCACCCCCGTCCCGAGCAAACACCCAAATCGAGATATCTGAACTAAATAGATTTTAACTCAAAATATCTATGCTCAACAATGACTAATTAAAATAAATTAGTTAGTTAACTTAATAACTAATTAAAATAAATTAGTTAGTTAACTTAATAACTCTAGGATAATGATATTTTATGTCTGAGAAACCCACAATTGCTGCATCTTCGTGGGGCTCGTGAGTGTGGAATAGACTAGGGGTTGAAGGCTCAGGGGGTTGAATAATATATTGTTCAATAGTCTGAGCAGATGGAATAATAAGATCCAACAGCTTTTCCTCTATAGACCCCTTTTCAGATTCAATTCTATATGTATATCACTTGCATTTCTGCTTCACTTTCTCATTCACATTGAATATATACTGATATTACTTTTTTATAATTATAGCATTAATTATTTCATATTCACAGACATTGGTAATTTAATCAAATTCTTTCACTAGGCCTTGAGATAATACTTTTAAGCTTTTATTCTATAAAATTTATAATTTTATTCACTTAAATATGCAATTGGCTAAGATTACTTCATGTTTGAAATACTCAAAATGATATGAAGTTGCTGAATCAGCTAAATGATGAAGTAGAAGTTAAAGTTAACTAATCAATTAATATAATTCCACACTGAATGAGACATCAAAACCACTGTATCCTAACTAACTAGATTTTAACCTGAAATATCTACACCTATACCCTCTTAATTAAATTAAATTAAATTACACTAGATTGAGGGCATCTTGTTCTCTTATGGTCAGGTAAATTGCAGTTGCTGCATCACTGTGGTGCTCCTGAGTATGGTCTAGGCCCAGAGACTACAGGCTCATAAGATTGAATAACAGACTGTTCATCAGGTGCAGTAGATGGAATAATAAGATTCTGAGCTTCCTGTCTAGTGAGACCCTCTGTATGTTGAATCTGACATCTAAATCTAGTCCACTTTTGCTTCTCTATCTCATTCATGTTGAATATATCCTGGTATTACTTCTTTATAATAGTGGCACTAACCATTCCATGTTCATAGGCTTTGATAATTTGGTCAAAGTCTTCCACAAAGCCTTGAGGTTGACCTTCTACTAAGTATTTGATCTTATTTGCCTGCTGGTATAATTGCCGGAGATTACTAGGTGTTTGAAGCATTCAGAACATGATTGATTTGCTAAAGCTACTGCATAGAGGAGTAGAGGTCTGAAGTTGAATATCTAGCTGCTGGAGAATATAGTCAGGTTGAAAAAACACTATTCCAGTAGCTTTAAAGTTATTTTGAATAGTCTGCAGTTTGAAGACTTCAGTGCACGCTGCAGAATAAGTTTTTAAAAAATCTATCTTCTAAATAGCATTAAATCTTAGCTATATTTACTGTTGAACTAAACCTTTATATACTTACTTTAAGACTGCAACAACACTCACGTCTAGTGGTTATAATAGATGTGATGAATGAGATGGCATGCAAAGACATATAATAGCATTATCCTTGTAGATTTGATTGAATTCTGGGGTAAGATGACTGCTATGCCTGTCTAGAATAAAAAGACTATAAGTATCAACTCTGTGTAGATTTGTAGTAGGAATAAACAGCCTAAGAAGTCATTTGACTCTTATCTCATTTATAGTTTAATCATTAGAACTAACATCAAGTCTCCAGCTGTCTGAGAGCCTGTTAAACTAACCTTCCTATAGGATCTGCCCTTTGAGAATGATATATATATATAAGACTCATCCTGACATATTGACTGCCTCAATCACAGTCACCCATTTATAATTCTCAGGCTGTAAGAGCTTTGCCCAGCCATAGCACTCAGCACTAGTGATGACTTTAATAGTGACATAAAGCCTCATGGCAAAGCTAATCTCATCAAAGTTGTATATATTCTATGACAGAATCTCATGCTCAGCAATTGTAGCTTTCAAAGTTTTAAATCAATCTTGTATAACTCTGATATCTTTGCATTTAGCTTATTTATGATTATAGTATCTGAAATAGCAGCTTTGAAGCTCTATACAGTGTTTAATCAGTCTTGAAATCTAGTTCTTGCTAACTTGGGGAAGAAAGGTGATAGAGATGATGAAATTCTGTAAAATAAGAAGATAATTAGCCATATTCTCAATAAATGCTGACTAGGAGGAAATCCTCATTTAACATAGTGCAGTACTCATTCAACTAGTCTATCCTCTTCAGTCTGAGACAATTTGTGTGAATTTGAGTATAAATTTACCAGTATAGGTTTGCCATTAATTTGATGACTAAGAGTAGAAGATAAGACATCAAATAAGTATATAACTTCATAAATTGAGAGTTTTTCATCATTTTAAATAGATTTTATCATGAGTTCAAGCTGTAGAAGGTTAAACTCTAAAAACTAGAAGCTAGTCCTACTATATAACAAGGACGAATTGCTTGGGAAAGGGAAGAAAAGAATGAGATGAAAATACAAGCTTAAGCAAGCTCGCGTAGCATGATCATGTGCGTACATGCAAATGATGACTAGGCTGAGTCAGCCAGCCAGAGTGAATTTAGTGGTTCAGCCCTTTATAATACTCCTCTTCTCCCTCTTTGTTGTGGGTCTTTATGACTATTTAAAGCTCTTTTTACACCTAATTTTTGCCTGCTAAGAGGCCTCTCAAGTGTTCAAAGCCTTCACTTCTTGTAGGAGACTTGCATCATTCCATGTAGGCTCAGCCTAATCTACTCATTTAACAAGGTATTACTTTTTTCTCTGATAGGTTCATTCATTTCAAATTTTCTCAATCTCAAACTTAGGTCCTTCTGAGGTCTCTATAGTGGGTGGCTGTCAGTCAGTTTGCCTCTGACTAGGTAATGAATCTATTGCTGCTACATGTAGAAGCTTTACATTAAAGACATTGTGAATGTCAGATGAAACATTCAGTCAGTAAGCATGAGATTCTATCTTTTCTAGCACAGTATATTGATTGTATTTCACATTCAGCTTCTTGCACAGGTGATTAGTTCTCATGTTCTCTAAGCTCAACCAGATCTTATCTCTGGGTTGAAAGCTTGGAGCTAGGTCTTTTCATCTATTCATATAGTTCTTTTGAGATTGCTAAGCATCTGTCATTTTTACTTGAGCTTACTTCAACACTTCACAGACCTTTCTCATATAATCATCTGCAAACTCAATGAGATTATGTGATGTTTTAACAGAGGGTACATTAGCTATATCAATAAAGAAGACATAAAAAAGATGTGTTAAAAAGAATGAGCTCATGCCTATTGAGGCAGTATCTCTATTATTGATGATCAGCTCTGTCAGAGAGAGTCATTTACACCAGTCATTCTGTTAAAAGCTAATATACTTGTATAAGTAGATTTTCAGAATCTGATTCATTCACTCTGTAGCTCTGTCAATCTCTTAGTGATAGACTGTGAAGAGTCATCTTTTAATATCTAATTTCTCACACATTTAAGTTCAAAACATGCTTGTGAAAGCTGATCCTCAATCTGACACTATTGTCTTAAAGATGCTATGTTGAGAGATGATGTCATGAAGAAATACTCTAGTCACTGTCTCTATATCAGTTTTCTTAATTGCTTTTAATATAATCTTCTTGATTAATCTATCTGTTATAATTATGATGTTTGTATAGAGCTTAGTAAGTCTACAATAAAGTCCATGAAAAGCTTCTGTCACATGCATTCAGGAATGAAGAGAGGCTTAAGCAGTTCTTAATATCAATCTCTCTATGTGATGTTTGATCTGCAAAGATGATAGTTCTTGATCATTCTTCTCACATCAGTGACATAGCCTGACCAGTAGAACTCATGTATTAGAACTTCTGCTATTTGCTCTCACCCAGGATGGCCAGTAAAAGGTAAGTCATGAGTCTCATACACTAATCTGGTTTAAAGAGGTTTGAAGTCTAGCACTTACTTACAACCTTAAAAGAGAAGCTTCTCATTCTCATTTAAAGAGCACTCAGAGACAAAGACCTTAATGCTGAGTTCAGAAGAAAATCTAAATCTTTTCTTATGAAGAGTCTGCTCCAGACACTGCAAAATCTTATCATTTTTATAAGTCTCATTTCACTGAGCTTGAAGAGACATCTCAGGTTTCACACTGACAGCAGTTACTCTTGATTTCATTCCAGGTGCCAGTATATTAAACTTAAGTAGTTGAGCTTGCCTCTGCTTGATTCTCTCATCATCAGCACTCTGTGACATGTTCTGCTCTCTTCATGATAGAGTGTCTGGTCCAGTGTTCAACTTCTCTGACTGATAATCAATTCTGAAGTTGAATTGATAGAGAATATTCATTCAACATAGTTGTCTTTTATTTAGTCTGTATGTAGTCATGAAGTATTCTAGATTCTTATAATCTATAAGAATTTTAAATTTCTTTACACTTCATAGCTCAGCATTTCATTCCTTTAAATACTCAATTATTGCTAATAACTTCTTATCATAAATCTTATAGTTGCATTTTGCAGGTGAATACTTATGAGAGAAGAAGGCACATGAGTGTAGAATGCTCTGCTCATTATATTGTAGTAGTACTTCTTCTAAGACATAATCTGAGAAGTCTGTTTCTAATATAGTCTCACAGTTAGGGTCAAATTGAAGCAGGATTAGAGCAGAGATAAACATTGATTTTAGATACTTAAAAGCTTCCTCAGCCTTGCTCATCCATAAAAAGAGAACATTCTTGTATGTAAGAATTGTTAGTGAGATCATGATCTTTGAGAAATCCCTGATAAATCATCTATAGAAATTGGTAAAGCCTAAAAATCCTCATACACTCTTAAGAGTAGTAGGTGTTACTCATTCCAAAATAGCTTTAATCTTCTCTAGATTCATTTGTATACCCTTGCCTGCTTCAATGATGAATTCAAGATATTTTGTGCTGTTCATCTCAAACTCACTTTTTCTAATATCTGCCTGTAGACCTGCTTCCTGTAGATACATAAGCATCTTTTGTACATGCTCATGATGCTCCTGTAAGCTTCTTGAGAAAAATATCAAGATGTCATCTAAATAGACTGAGCAGAAGTTGTCTAGATATTCACATAATGCTCAATTAATATATTTTTGAAATGTGCTCAGAGCATTAGCTAAACCAAAGGGTGTAACCAGCCACTCAAATAGCTCATATCTGATTCTAAAAGCTATTATCCACTCATCACCTTTCATGATTCAAATCTTGTGAAAAGCTGCAATAATATCTAGCTTAGTGAATTATTTAGCTCATTCAATTCACTGTAGAGTTTCACTGATTAATAATAGAGAATATCAATCCTTTCAAGTAATTTTGTTAAGAGCTCAATAGTCTATACAGAATCTTAGCTCACTTTCAGGCTTCTTTGCAAATAGTACAGAGGTGACTATGAGAGAGTTACTCACTCTAATAAAATTCTTATCTAGATAATCTGTAAGAGTCTTTCACAAAGCCAGTAGTTCCTCTCAAGATATATTATATAATGGGCCTCAAAAAGGTTATTCTGTACTATTATCAGCCTTTTTAATCAGTTCAATCTCATGATCTCTACCTGGGCCACAAAGTGAGAGTAGAGTGTCAGTGACTTTCTTATCAAATATATTCAAAAACTTATGATAATGTTTAGGCAGCTTTTCTCTAGGGTCAATCTTTGATTTCACTTCTAGAGTCTTTTGAATATCAGTCAAACTGACAGCAAAGATCTCAATGTTTCACTTCTCTCAAGTGCTCATAAGCTTAGAGAAGCTTATGACAGAGATGGGAATCACATCAGCTTTTGCATTTGAACTAGACTATACCTCTATGCCACTCTCTTCAAATCTTATAATTCTTTAATGAGAGATCATAGTCATCTTTTGCTGGGCCAGCCAGGGGTCATCTAGATACATATCATGACTATGTAACTCATTCACCACATAGAGAAAGGCTCATTCAGTTATGTGACCACTTATATCAATTTGAATGCCAGTCACCATGCTTATAGAGAGTTCTATAGAGTCTTCAAAGCCAGTCATTTTAACAGAAGGAATTTCAATGCATAGGAGCTTATGCTTGTTAATGTAGAATTGAGAAATAAGATTATAGATATTACATTCACTATCTATCATTACTCTAGTTGAAAAGGCATTATCTATTAGAGCATTGACAGTGAAGGGTTTGAATATCATCTTAGATTTAAATCTTCTTCATTGCTTCTTCATAAGCTTTTTATTTTACTCCTTTCTGTATCTTTGAATTGGAGCTACTCTTTTCCTGAATCCTCACTCATATTCACATTGTTGTCATCCAGTACTGACTTGAGAATCACTTTAGCTATTGTGGGGATGACAGAGTGTCTGAGAGATTTGAATGAGCAGCTCTTAATCATATGATCTTCAGCTCTACATCTCAGGCACAAGCCTTGCTCTCTTCATTGATTAATCTCTGTCTGATTTATCAATTTGATATGATGAGCATTTGGGGTCACAGTATCAGAAGAGAGATTCATCAGATCATCAGTGAAAGCTTGAGACTGATTTCATTGATCAAGAACAGCATGATGAAGTGGAGAGTGTGAATTAGATATTGTATGATCTGAAGAAGATATGTCTTTGTGATATTTAAATCACTGTCTTAAAGTCTTAAACTCAGAGAATTGATGATCAACTAATCTAAGCTCTCTGCAGAAATTCTTATAGAGAGATGATTCTCTTACACTCATCATGCCTTCCTTCAGCTCCATGCTTAAGGTGAATTTCAAATACCTCTTTTTAACATAATCATTTTATCTGTGATCATCAGCTTTCATCAGTAGCTGATTAAATTCAGGCAGAAAGTCAAAGAGAGCTCTTCTACTCTGTCATAGATTGTTGAGCTTTTGCATAGCCTTTTTCTGTTGTGCAAAATCACTAAAGAGCATGTGTGTCTGCTTCAGTAAGCTCTCTACTATGAAGTTGATCTTGTTCTTATTATTCTCAATCTAGAGATAAACTCAAGCTGCTGTTATTTCTTTCAATCTTGAGTATATGTATCAAGTATATTCCTCATTATTATTTAAAGCTTTCTCATTGATCTTAAGTTTTGATTGAAGCTTTAGCTCTCACTGAGAGTAGTGCTTCAGATTAAAATTATCATACTTCTTGCAGTTCAGTAGCTTGATCTTTGATCTTCTGACTGCAATGAGTGATTGCAGATTCAATTGAGAGAAAATTGATGTTGAGATGTTCAAAACTTGTTGTAGATTAGCTATTTCAGCTTGCTGAGCTGCTATTAAATCTCTGTTCTCACACTGAACCTGTTTCTGCTGTTGAAGAAAGATCATTCATTATTGTTCAAAGCTGCTGAGAGCATCTCTGCTCATTGCTTCATGTTGATTTATTTGTATATTCATTGTACAAGTCTACTACTTTATCTTGTTTAGCTAGACATTTTCAATGTTGCTCATTCATTTGTTAACATGATTGCTAACCCAGTCTATTCATATATCAGTTCTATCACTGAACTTTATGATGTAGAATTTAAGACTTCCAATAGTCTGTTGTATATCAGTATATTTGCTGAGCTTTGTGATACAGAATTAAGACTTTCAGTGACCTATCAATGAAAGAAGTGAAGCAATTTGTAATGTAGAGGATTAAGCTCTAAGAACTAGAGGCTAGTCCTCCTATATAACAAGGACAAATTGCTTGGGAAAGGGAAGAAAAGAATGAGATGAGAACATGAGCTTAAGCAAGCTCACATAGCATGATCACGTGCGCACATGCAAATGATGACTAGGCTGAGTCAGCCAGCCAGTGTGAATCTAGGGGTTCAGTCCCTTATACAAGCCTCTCTTCTCTCTCAATAGAATTTGAAAAATTTTTATTATAAATTGATGATATAATTACGCATTGAAGTGGACAAGTAGTTGAATTAAATGATATTTTGAAATAATGTCTCACTCACTGGGATATCTCACTCAGTGTGAAATTACATTAAAATATTCAGTTGCTAAATAACTTCATCAAATTCAAATGATATTATTTAAATAGTTAAAAAGTTAATTGAAAATTTTTATATACATTGTAGAATATATATTTAATAAGTTTTACTTTTTAATAATAATAAAATTAAATTATATTATTATTTAATAAAAATTTTTATATTTATTTTAAAATTTTAAAATTTATTTATATTTAAAAAAATATAATAAATATATTAACATATAAAATAAAATATAATTTAATTTTATATAAATTTATAATATATATAAATATTTTAATAAATTACTTAATTTTTATTTTATTTATAATATAATTAATAAAATTAATATTAAATTTTTACTTATTTAAAATATATTTAATCAGTAACTATAATATATTTATCTATTTAAATTAAAAATTAAATATTTTACTAATTTAATTTTAAAGAAATATTTAAATTATATTTTAAAATAAAATAATATTTGAATAAATATATAATAATAAATAAATTTATATATATTTAATTTTATAAAGTTAATATAATTAATTAAAAAAAGTAAACTTTAAAAAATAATAATAAAATAATAAAATAATATTAAAATTTAAAATTTTATTTTTTAAATATAATTTTTATTTTTTATAAAATTAATTAAATTTTTTTAATTTAGTATTAAAAACAAAAAATATATTTAATTAATTAATAAAAAAATTTTTAAATTTTTTTTAAATATTTTTATTTATTAAAATATAATTTTAATTTTTAATTAATTTATAAAAATTATATTTATTTAAATTTATAAAATCTTTAATTTTTTTATATAAAATTTAAAATAATTTAATTTAAATTTCTATATATTTTAAAAATTTAATTTAAAATATATTAAAGTTAAATTAATTTTTAAATATTTTTATTTATTTTTAAAATTATTTAAATATATAAATAAAAAATATTTTTTTTATTTTTTTTAAAGAATTAATTAATAAAAATATTTATTATAATTTACATATTTTATATTTAAACTTAATATTAATTTTTAATAAAATTATAAATTTTTAATTTTTTAAAATATTTATTTTTATTTAAAAATTTTTATTAATTAAAATTTTTATTAATATATTTAATAAATATAAATTAAATATTATTATTTAAATTAAATAATTAATATTTTTTAAATTTTTATATAAATTTTATTTAAATCATAATTAATAATAGAATTAAAATTTTTATTTTTATAATTTTAATAAAAGATATTTTAAATATATTTAATATTTTTTTAAAACTTTATTTAAAAATATAAATATCTATTTATATAAATATTTTAGAAAATATAAAAGTAAATCTAGTAATAAAAATTAATATAAAAATTTAAAAAATAATTTAAAGAACTATATTTTAATTATATATTAAATAAAAAATTAAAGAATTATATATTAATAAATAAATAATGTTTAAAAAAAAAGTATTCAATATGTAAAATATAAAATAAAATTAAAGTAAAAGTCTTCATCAATAAAATATAATAAAAAAATATATTTTCTTTTATAATATATAAAAAGATTTAAAGATTTTTTAAACTTTAATAAATATAGTTTTTATACTTTAGTAGAAAATTTAAATTATATTTTAGTAAATTATATTAAATAATAATATCTGAAAAAAATCAAAAGAAAAATATTCAATTAATTAGTCAAATATAGTTTTTTTTTAATACTAAACTAGAAAAAAAGTTCTTGATTATATTTATAGAAAAGATAAAAAATTTTTTAAAAATTAAACTTTGAATTTAAATAAAATTAATATATATAAAATTATATATATAAATTGAAAATATTATTTTAGTTTATAAATATTTTATTTATTTAATATTATTTTTATTAAAATTTTATTTTTTTATTTTATTATATTAATTAATAGAGATATTAATTATTTATATTTTTAATTTTTAATTTTGATTTTTGACTAAAATTATAATTATAATAGCTTGTTATTTATTATAAGTTTTTTAACTATTATATTATTCTGAAATAGAATTTTTTAATTATATAATTTAAATAATATTGAATAGTTAGATTAATAAATAGTTAAATTCTATTTTAATTAAAGAGATGTTATAGTTACTAACTGATCATATATTAAATAAAAAAGAATAATAATAATAAAAATTTATTTAAAAATAATTAATAATTTATATAGTTTTTTACTCTTTTCATAAAATTTTAATTATATAATTATATATTAATATTGTATAAATTTTATATATTTATTTTATCGGAGTCTATCCCGGATCGACATGGCTAACTTGCAAAATTCTGCAAGGTCAGGGGCCAATTGATGGTAAAGCCGTCTGAGGCCAGGCACAATGACACGAGGCTCAGCGTGCAAAACCTGTCTGTCTCTCTACATCTACCTCTCAAACATCTAACTTGTGTCATTAATGAATAGGAGTCGAATGCGATGTACTCTTCAACCTTGATGTAAGCTTCAGGGGTGGCTTGGCTTGGAATACCTCCCTAATTATAATTAACTCTGCTTAACCCGGTTCGTCTGTGCAAAGAATCAACCGTTTACTAAAGGTTTAGTAACATATCTAGTGCCTTGACTAGATGTCATTTTTCGACTTCCAAGGTTGATTCTTCGATTGTGCACTGTCGACAGCATGGTGGAGTAGTTAGCTTCGCCATTCTACTCCCGTGTAGATGCTTTACGATAAAGTTTGTGGCAGCCGGACTCCATTATTAAAATTGAATATTCCTGGGAGCGCAAGGTCATTTAGTGCTGGGTGCGAGTTAGAGCTGGTTCCTTTTAATATGGTCTATACCCTTTGAATATACAATCGGAAGCGCTCTGATCTTGGATCATTGATATTTGTTGTTGATGAGCACTCACTTTACAGTGGACTTTTAAGTCGTGCCATACTCAGAATTATCGACCCGCAATAAACCCAAAACGTTGTTCGTTCGTGGGTTCCACCCCTTCCAAAACTATGAGGATTCCTCAACCAGAGGCCGGTGGACCATCATCGACTTTCAGGCCTGCTCCATTGAATGACCCTCCACCACTTTATATGCGAGACAACCCCAATTCGGGCGCTGGAACCACGTTACCGCCATTTCGAGAGCTTCATTAAGCGCCTGCAGGCCCACAAATATCTGCAAATCCTTTGAAGCCCTTTCCTGTTTCAACAGACGAATGTATTGCACATCTAAAGTTTTTGGCCGCTCTAACCCATCTCCGGAAATGATTTCTGCCACTGATGGGCCTTTTTTAATCTTCATGACAAGGATTATGGAAGCTTTCAGACTGAGGAGGACAGGCTTAAAGCCGCCCAGTTGATCAGGGAGAAGCGATGGGCAGTTTATGTTGGCAGGGTGGTTCATAGGTTCTCTAACTGGCACGAAAAGTGTATCGGAAGAGATGGCTTTGGCTCCCGTAGGGTCACCGTCACTATCTATGATATAGAGCCTTCAGGTGTCCTGGAGACCTCACGAGGTTGGAAAGAAACAATATTTTGGACGTTTGATATAATGCCTCCGTTAGGTAGATGCTCAATCCCTTTGTCGATTTATTGGAAGCTAATTATTTATTCCCAGATGTGCTGATGGTGTGGCATGCCTATTTGCTGAGTCCCCGAGTTTTTCTAGAAGACTGCATTCGCATGGAAAAAATGAGTTTTTGGTCAACAGGTTTACCATGGCAAGCTGTGGACTTTTGCATCAATGACAGGACGTTTGACTACTTTCCTACAGACGAGGCGGTGACAAATTTCCGCACACAAATGGACCTTCAATGGGATGATACCAATGACAGCCCGTCTAAGGTTTTTACTTGCCCCCAATGCCAGGGCCAGGTGATGATTCCATGGCAGGAACAACACCCGCAGATCGGATCATTGGCACGGCCCTTTGAACATGGTAGTGGCTTTACTGATAAAACTCTCAGAACTATGTGCATTCATTGTAGGGTCACTATCACGCATGAGAAATTTCGAATTGCAAAGTTCCGCCACGATGTACTTCTCATGCCAGGCACTATTCTGAGCCGGAATGGGATGCCTGAAAATCCAAGAGGTGAACGTCACAGCCCTTCTTTTCCCAGCAATCTCATCCAGCAAGCAATTAGCATTCCACTACTTGGTCTGGTGGACCTCTCCCAAAATGCCCTTGCATCAATGTCTATGGTGCGAGATTTTTTTCAGAGAATTTAAGGAACAGAGCACATGTCCACATGGCACTCAAAGTGCCGGGCTGGTAACCAAGAAGAACGTTTCCCCGTTCAAAATGATGTCTCGTTATTTGGGAAATTCGTCACCCTTCGCTCTTGACTTAGTAGGAGCAGTTATCCGTCAAGGGTCATTCATAGAAAATATAGTAAAATCGATTGGATTCATTCCCCAGCACTCGAATCAACTATGACACGTCTCATCACGAAATATAAAACTTTTTGCCAGATTATATGTGAGAATCCAAATGACATGGCCGTTCCTACTTTCAATGTCGATCTTGCCTGGCACACCCACCAGCTTTCGCCATTCCAGTATTTCACATATTCCCCCCACCATGCACAGGGCAGGTACATCGACCACGACGACAAAGTGATCGAGAATAAACTCAACATCTCCTTCCAATGGACATCAAAGCAATACCAGGGAATAACAGGAGGCCAGGTATATAGCGAATGCACATGTTGGCACTGTGAAGCTATCCGGGAATCATATAATAACAACGGCCTTTTCAAATCCCTCGCGACATTCCAACCCAAAAGGCTGCGGGCCAACTCCACGACCGCGCAGATATCGACTCTGATCCGGTTAAAGGCCCACATATATCCGCTCACAGCGCAGTTAACCCTCCCGACACCTTAAATCCGCGCCAAAGCAGCTGGTAGTCTGGAGGCTTAAATCGCAGTACGAAAAAGCCATCAAACGAAAGCAGAAGCGTGGCTTACCTTTCCTTGGTGGAGATAGTGAGCAGCGGCTCTCCTTCAAAGCACCGCTCAAGTTCATCGACTACAAATAATGACGGACAAAATCCATATGGTGCGAACACTCTTGTTTGGGGTCTACCGGTAGCAATGTCTTTTTACATCCCCTTCGCCGTTGATCCAAGTATCAATGAGACTATATCCATGCAACCCGTCGTGTGTGAGTATGGGGTTTGGAGCTGTGGGTAATTGAGTCACGACCGCATGTAGTGCTAGGGTTTCTGTGGGAGGATGCGGGTGGTTGGTTGATAGTGGGGCCGGTGGCGGTATTGGAGGGTGCAGCGGTGGAGGGTGCACTGGCGGAGGCGGTGGAGGGGGAGGGGGAAGTTGTTGAATTATGTTCTTGGCTCTTTACCAATTGGTTTATTGGCCATGAAGTGTGATAATGCTACCTATGAAGCATAAAACCGGTGAGATTCGTTATTGTCGAACTTTTTGCTGCTGATAGCTCATCTTTCTGATTTGCATCGTCGTCTTCCTCCTTTTCATCATGATACACTCTCTGATAGAAAACACAACGCAGCAATCAGATTATTTGTTTTCGTGTCCTATTGCTCAGGCAAATTTTCATTAACTCAATTGTACATTTATCCCTTGATTAGAGCCACTGAAGTTAACAATACCCATTGATAAAGTGATTAGATAGGGTAAACTGATTCAGGTTTTCAGTTATCCCCGTGATTGCAGGGTTGGAGGTAAACAGATTGTAAACAAACTGGGCGTGGAAATTAAAGAGTAAAATGCTAACCAACCCAAATGTTCTTTCATTAAGTAAATTGGTGGTGAAGAAGAAAAAAAAAAAAAGAGTTAGCATAAAAATTCTTTACATGATCGTGCAATCCAGTGGATATAATATGCAAAGAAAAGGTAAGTAAATCATAAGAATATAAAGAGAAGCAATCTATTCTAGATGTGTGCTGTAGTATATATAGACATTTTAACTGCAAGAAGCCAAAGAAATTATTTAACAGAAATTGGTAAAGTCAAGGAAACGGGCCACGCTAGGTGATGGCTTACGTCTCCAACCCCTGAACGGCATTATAGGAATAGGGGAAATCTACCAGTCCATCCAGCATCCAATTTAGTGGATCGAACACTTCGTAATTCGGTTCCACAAAGCCACCCAAGAGACCTAGTCCATTTCCGGGGCAGGATGTACTGAGTGTCCCTCCACCTCCTGCACCGCCGATGTTGATCGAGTGAGAAGGTGGTGCAGGTGTAAGGCTGGGATCTGCACCCCCGACCCCGGGGGTTGAGCTTGAGGCCCGTAACGGGGCTACGGATGAGGATGAGGATGACGCGTTGGAGTCTGGATTCGTAGGATTTTTGAGGAACGCTGGAGTATTGTTATTAGAATCACTACAGAATTATGAATATGGAAAAGGACCAGATGGATATGGATAAACGGAGGGAACATACATTCTAGGTTCCTTCCCTTAGCCTGGAAATCTTCTCTCCACCGCCAAACTGAGTCGTAGACAAGAGACATGCTCATGCGGCATCTGACCTTAAGTTGCAAGGAGTCGTCCATTTCCGGCTGGCTAGATGAAGATCTGGCAACGTCTGGGGAGACTGGCGCACTACCCATCCGCCACATTTGGGCCAAAACTTCCGCCAATCGCTGTGGAAGATCGTTATTCGTAACTGACATACTTCGTAGGGTCCAAATAGTTCTGTTGAAAAGGTTTTTTGTATAATCCATATCGATGTGAACAGCAAAGAAGCTTTTGCACAGTTTAAGCAAGATGAATCCGGCAGCTAGGGTCATCTGATATATGTAATTTGGGCTATATGCAAGTACAGGTCCCACGGTAGTTTCGATATTTAGAGCCTCGTCAAGAAAGAGGGTAGTGGCGAGATACAACGCTGAAAGGCCTTGGCGGTAATCTTTGGCCGTTGGGTTATCAAAAAAGGCCGAAAGACGTAGGTGAAGAGCAGCTGCCCGAAGATAGAGGCTTGTTATGGCTAATAAATGTGAGTATTAAAATATGAATATTCAGAATCAACAGAAAATCACATACAATTGTGTTCCTGTCTTAGTTGACTTTCCAGTTCCTCGAAATCTTTCGCGAGAATGGTGGTTACAATAAATCTTTCATCATCGCTGGAGAGGCCCACAGGATCTCGAGGATTGTTGTAGAGGCCCCTTGTTACTTTATCGCAGAATTTCTCGATATCCAATCGAACTTTTATTTCGGCTGGAAGCTTGAAATTTTGGTCAACTGATTCGGGAGATGACAGTGTCCAGTCAATCAGTGTCTGCGATGGTTGGCCATAACCGGTCGCTACCCTAATAGGAGAGTTAACTATCTGAACGACCTCAGTTCGCATGGGACGTGGAAAGAAAGCTTGACGGAAGCAGGAAGTAACAATACCTCTGAGCAACTATGTTGCAAACAGCCCAAGTTTTAACCCTGTCTTTCAATTCTCCTTCTCTAAACTCGACCCTAAACTTAGAGAAATCTTGAGCATGTGATGGTCTATGAAGGCCAATTTGCATTGCTATCTGCATCATCATGCCACAAAGCATGAAAGTCGGATCTGTCGATGTGCTACTGGTTGGGAACGGCCATGTGCATAACAGCGCAAGTGCTTTCACGACATGATAGCTCTGGGGAACATCTGCCAATGTACTCCATACCAATCTCGAAACTGGTCCAGACAGGGTATTGACGAGCGAAGGGTCAGTCTCGTATCGACGAGACCCTACACTGATTATAGTCCAGAATAGGAGAGGTGAAGTAGAAAATAAATCTTCAGGAGGCTTCTCTCTATCCAGAAAGGGGAGATATGGATGATAGAACGTGAAAAAACTGGTCCAAGTAAGCATAGCTGTGACTTTATTTGGAATGGAAAAAGAAAAAAATAAAATAAAAGGGGGATACTAACAGGCTAAAGAGCTCCGTAACACGCTCCGGGCTTATTGATACATCTTCAATGCGTTTCATCATAATTAGCTGGCCGCTAGGGCTCCTCAAGAAACTGGAAGAATCTAGTCCGGATCGTAGATCAAGCAGCGATGCAACAGCTTCGTGCGATCCGATATATTGGTCCCCTGCATCACCAGCTGACGGTTGATACATGTTACGCTGAGATGAAGTATACTGCGAAGAAAGGGAGTGCAACTCTTGCTTAATGGGTGGAAGTGGCTGTTGATGCTGATGCTGATGCTGTTGCGCCGCGCTGGCTGCAGCATTTGCATTCGCAATCTGTCTTCTCAGTTCGATTATTTCACGCTCCATTTCAGCATTCCGACTGCGCTTGCCAATGCGTTTAAAATTTGTTTCGATTTTGCATTCCAGCTTGAGACGACGACAACGCGAGCATGTGGTAAAAGGTTCCTGAATGACATCGCATCGGAGCTGTAATGTGAAAAATGTTAGTATATGGTCAAGAAAATTGGCAGCAACAATAATTTTGGACATGAAACAAGAACCGACAACTACATATATCTATTTGTGACAACATTTAGAATACGACGAACCTTTTGTTGGCGACATTCATTACATGCCCGCTTCACGGGCTGTTTCCTTCTCCCATCCTGGGTACTATGGGCATTATTCTCCGACTCTTCGATGTCATATGTGCTTCCGGGTGAGCTATCCAGCCCTGAGATAGACACATTTCGTCTCTTGGCTCCACTTCCGAATGCAGATGCCGAAGCAGGAGAAGGACCAGCCGTACATGAACTAGCAGTATTCCGTGTGGGACTCGTGTGCGGGCTGTGACTGTGCTGCTGTTCGGCTGGTCCAGCTCCTGCGGTGGATGTCACACCTCCTTCCACGCCTCCTCCCGCTGACCCGATCGGGGTAGCTATTCCTCCTGGGCCAATATTCCCTCCGACACTGCTACCATTCCCGACGCCAACGCCAGCGACATTCCCATTGCCACTGGCACTGCGTCTATGGCCGTCACTGAATGCCAGGGCAGCCACACTGGGAACCGGTATGACAGGAGGCAACCAGCGTTGAAAACCGGAGGGGCCGCGGCAGTTTTAAGAGCGCACCCAGCTATCAGAGAAATTGCCGGGAAAAGGTACGATGGCTGTCGGCAAACCCAGGCCCTCACAGTCGCTGGGGAAGCGGCGGGAGGGAAGAATCCCTTACCTCGTCCTAAGTCACGTCGCGCGTTGACGCACTCGAATGGACGCAAGTAGGATTCTGATAGTGAGATCTTAGTGACTCAATGCTCCAGTTGCCGGTTGGCGGGGTTCGTTTGACATGAAAATGATTCTGTCCGATGTCGGTAAGGTTTCGCAGATAAGCCAGACAGAGCAACTCTGACATTAGCTTAAGGTACAAAATTAGTCACGTGATATGCGGGGTTGGTCGGCTACCTCTTGCAGGAAGCTCTTATTATCAAACCCGACCCTAATTATCCAACATCCATACAGGATAGCCGGTTCGAGTTAAATGAAGCAAAGCAAGAGAACAGAAACCTAATACACCCAGTGCCAAAACAAAATTTAAACAAAAATGACAAGTTCCCCCCAAAAACGCCAACCCCTCCCGAAGCAACCACTGTCGAAACCGAAATTGCATTCTCGGCCTTTAAACCCCTCTGCCCATGTGGCAGATCTCCAGCTGAAATCCGCCAAGTTAGCTGCTCAGGGCTCCGAAGGTGGAATTGCAGAGGAGGAAAAGGAACTACCAGTCATCGAATTTGATTCTTCTAAGGCCCCACAACCGTTTTTGGAAGGGGAGGACGCATTGGAAAGGGCGGGTTAGGGACATGATGAAGATTGAAAGTGAAGGGCTTTCAATGGGGTTCACAATTTCAGAGGAGCTGTTTGCTCGGACGTTCAGGGTCTTGGGAGAACAACGGAGCCATCCGTTGATCCTTGTGATCCATTAGAAAGTCAAGAAATAGTAGTGGCATTTAAGAAGCTACAATTGTCAATGGAAAACAAATAATATACATCTGCGAAAGGGAGTCTGGGGAGAAAATGTGGAGAAACTGGAAGTATCAGGATCAAATCCGCGAAACAGAGTTACATATAAGTTGTCATGGCGGAAAGACGGTGCGTCAAGCGGAAGAAAAGAAGCAATCGAGCAAAACAACATGGTACCGAGAAAGGGCAATGCAGGGCATAAAAAATAACTGGAAGAAAAAGAGGCATGGTGGAAACGGTGAAAAAAACCTATTTAACTCAGTTTGAGGCAATGGATATATTTCTAGGGTTATTCTGGATGATATTTTTTTTTGCGTGAGGTGAATAACGATTTCATTTCCCCTGCCCCGCCTTTTCATGTCTTTGGTTGTGCTCCGAGATGTCTCAACTCATATCGGCATAAGTTCGTGAATGCTCTATGCTCTGCTGCAGGTTAAATGTCGTCAAATCGCAAAGTGATAAAGGCAACGCTTGAAGCGCAGGCCACCGGGCCCAAACGAAGCCAAATAGTCAGGGAACCGAAGACCAAGTAAACCGTCTGATGTAAGAGATGGACAATATATGGAAAGACAGCTGAGCTAGAAAATATCGCACACTTAATAAATTAGGGGTGAGTGTTAACAGATTTCGATCTAATATGAGAGGGTTTCATAAATCATTATCTCATCGAATTGCGTGATGATACGTTTTGCTTATGTACCATTTCATGTCAACGTAGATCGCTAAAAAGCAAAAGAGCAAAACGTAAACGAACATAACAAACAGATGAAGAAAAAGAGCAAATAATATAGAAGATATATGGGAAGAAAAATTGTCGATATCAAACCGAAAACGAAAATTCCCTGTTTTAATACACACGAGTTCGGTACCCTGGGCAAAAGAGTGGCCTCAGCCATTTCAATATATGGCCTCCATCGCAGGAATTCAACGGCCATCCGGAACGATGAGAGCCGCATTAGCTGGCAAAACGCGTCCCCCAATCTTTTGTCTCAGCTTCTCCCTTCGCTCTTCAAGTTTATCCTGCGTCCTCTGACGCCTAGCCCGCGCAATCCACTCTTGTAACCCGCGCACGGAGCTGACAGGTATGTGCAAAAGGCCAGCTCTAGACATCGTGTAATGGCGATTGTGACGGGTAGAAGAGTGAACTTGATGCGCCGGGAAGGTCGATTTAAAGTGCGATGCAAGCTCCTGGTTTCTGTTGTTCATGCGACGTGCAGCCCGACGAGATCGAGTTCTGTTAGAGATCCGTCGAATTATAGTCAGCGGGCCGGCGAGAGTGACACGCTTTTGCGGTATGCCTAGGGAGTTGCTGACGATTAGATCATCGTTGCCTCTAGCCAGGGGAGAACTGGACGTGACACCACCCTCCACTTCACAATCGGAGTCTGCGAATCCTTCCCAGAATGGTTGTGGGAGCCAGAAGGGGTGTAACTTGCTGTCTATGTTAGTGCCAGCTTTCGTGTTTCGAACGTGTTGTGACGGGAAAGTGACGGGATATGCTTCCGTACGCCTCCATGAGCCAAAGGCGCGGCGAACGGAGTTGACGCGGCGAACTCGACCATTGTTACTATCCGAATTGGTTCTCTCCGTAACCAGTGTTAGACCAATATCACCAATAGGAGTTGGTGGGATGAATTTGACAGCTGGGGGTCTAGGAGGGGCGCGAGGATTGTGGAGGGGAGAATAAAAATCACTTGTCGTTGCTTGGGAGGGCATTTCGGGAGTTTGTGGTCGAGTAACTTTCATTTCCAAGCGACCTGGCCCAGTGCGAAGGTATTGGACAGCTCGAGATTCAGCAACCGCCGGCTGTTGGTCTATAAGTAAAAGGGATTTGTTGTTGTGAAAGAAAAATGGGACGGCTCTAGCCTCGTGAATCTCCACTGGACCTGGAGATAGAGATTGAATCGATGGCTGAAATGGAGTAAGATATAGAGATGGAGAGGCTATTAGGCCATGTTCATAGCCAGGCTGCTCGAATACATGTGGACTTAGACTTGTGATCTCAGGTTCAGGAATGGTGGTTTTTGGAGTTGTCGGTTTGTTAGGTCTTTTGGTGGGGGTTTCGGGAGCAGGGGGTTGGACGGGCACGGCAGCATGACGGCGTGAACTCTCCAAAGTAAGTGAAGGTGCTCTAGAGTTACTCCTGCTGGTAGGTGCGGATAATGAAGACTTTCTTTGAGGAATGTTAGGCCCGGATGTATAGCTCGTTGAAGGTAAAGATGCGGACAAGGTACGCCTTTGTCGTTGGGATATATCAAACGACCTAATTCCGCTGTCTGGCGCAGTGGTAGGGCGAAGAGTAAACCCGAGGGAACGTGTTTTTGAATCGCTTCTGCTGGCCGAATTTGTAGATTTCAATGAGGATCGTCGTTGGGGAATGACGACAACTGGTACGACATCCTGCTTCAATTTTGGTCGCACAGAGACTACACTCGCAGCAAAGGACATATCCGATGACACACTCCATCGATTTTCATTGGTAATCCGGGCAGACTTTCGGTTCAGACGATGGCGGTGGTCCGCCAAAGACGATGCCGAGTCGTCGAAGTTTGACTTTGGAATTGGCGAACTCGCAGATCTGGCAGATCGAAGGGAGGAATGCTTCTCCGAATGCCTTAGTGTCGGATGTTTTCGTGGTGGAGAGTCGATCACCATCGCTTCCACAGTCGAGGAAGTCGATATCCCAGAAAGTCGCCAAGTACGGACGCGATCGGTCATCTCGAGGTGGTCGTCTCCTGAAACCCATTCTAAATCTTCTGCGACCTTTTCAACGGATGTAATAGGTGTTCTGCGGGAATTTTGAAGCCTTTCCTTCAAGCTCCTTTCCCTATTCCACGAAGATTTATTTGTCGCGTGCAAATCGCAAGGGTTGTTGCTGTTCTGTGAGAACGGATCATGATCTGCAAGAATTGGAGGGCGCTTGTGTTTGTTTTCATGGGATCTGATCATATTGTTTTCATGTGGCTTAACCCACTCTCCTTCAAAGGAATCGAACATGGTTGCCTCTGTCTGGTCAACACGCTCATGGCCATCCCTTGTTGGTCCAACATTTCTCTGGAGGTCTGGCTCCCAAAATGACGTATTCGTTCGCAAAGGATGAGGCAGCTTGGGTATTGTTGGGCGCAATAACAGTGGCACTGCTGCATTTCTTCTTTCCGCCACATCTTCGTCCGATGACAAAGCTTCTCGAGCAGTTGTAAATGACTCAGCCCTTGAGGCCATTGATGGCTGTATTGGTGTAAGCCCTTCTCTTTTCTTAAAGCACGAAAGTGCTCGTGGAGGTGTAATATCGGGCGTCGGGGGGCTAAACTGGTGCGTTGGCGTAGCAGTTCCTGTGGTGCCTGGAATAAGCTCATTGGATCCCTCCCGCGAAATAACATTGTTAACTCTCTTGTGGGGCAATAACGGGAGGCCGGGCGGTGTCAACGGAAGCGTTGGCGCAGGGGAATAGGCGAATCCATTCGAAGAAGGCGTGGCATCTTGTCTTAGACTGGATGACGGCGGTATCGATATTAAACCATGACTAGGAAAATCGCGCTTTCGAGGTAGGGCTTTATGGGCTTTCAAACATGGAGGATCTGCGTGAAAGGTCAAGGGGCTGGGCCCCAAAACATTCACAGCCAGCATAGTGATAGGAAACGAAGACGGGATTAACGTGGTGTTGATGATGATGGAGTGTCTTCTCAGGACGAAGATGCTCAGCTAAATATAAAAGTTGGGCCGCACACCTTAAGACCCTTTAATTCCCTCAAAATAACATGTAACTCGATGTTCAAATATTTCATTCAGTCACTGGTAGTGGTCTCATAACGGATGAATAAGCTCTTTAAATATTTCCAGTTCTGTAAGAATCTGAGCTTGACTATTTCCCCGCAAAGCTCGATTGTTAAAAGTGAGATCGAGATGAATGGTGGGCTGGCCCATATAGAACAGATGACCTTGCCAAGGCAAAGAGAGGGTTTTCTCCCTATGTATGTACTTTCACCTGTGGCAACTTGCGATATATAATCTCGGCAACTCGCGGGGTAAAGTCCGCTTGTATTGCAATAGCCTGGGTTGTCTGGATATTGGAACTGGAGAGATGGAAAGTGTGTACGAAGCGCGGGAAGATGTGATGGTTGGCGACGCACTAGAATTAGAAACAGTTGATGATGGAATGAAGACAACCGCCGTTTTGCCTTGGTCGGTTGAGCAGAAGTTTAAGCCTTCAGCAAAGATTGTCACAGACAAGCAGACCCTAGCAGCAAATATGGTTGTGGAATTCTGGATGGTTGAGATGGGATTGATGCGACGGCACGAAAATGTAAAAGTCAAGCCCAGCAAGACCAATAACCTGGTGACAATTCGGACAAGTTGAGATTAAAAAGGCCTGGGGTAGGCGCTAAGCACGGTGATGGTAAATCACAGGTGATAGAGCAACCACCAAGCCAGAGCGGTTGAAGGGATCTGGGTGTGTGGAGATGGTTGGTCGCAAGGACAAATAGGAGGATGCAGAAGGGAAGATTGAAGATGAGGCGGCCTGACCCAGACCGCAGACACAAGACACACCAACGGCAAAGGGCGATCCCCATCAGAAGAAGAAACAGAAAGCAAAAGGAGACCACTCAGTTCTTCTTCTTCTTCTTCTTCTTCTTCTTCTTCTTCTTCTTCTTCTTCTTCTTCCTCTTCCTCCTCCTCCTCTAACTAACTATCAACAAATCATGGCTTGTCCTTCAAACAGATCACGGAGAAAGGACCAAGTTCCGTACAAAGAGTGTTTGTTTGATGGGCTCAGATGCAATTAACATTCGCAAATAACCACGGTCATTCCGCACAACGAAGACTCGTACATGCATACATCATACATTACAATAATCATAATTACCGTTTGTATGTATGTCCGCTCCTCTCCCGAATTCCTCATATCCCCTGGTTACCCTGCTATGCAAGCCAAGACCCGCTTTCGACACTGCGTTAATATTTAACAATGAAAATAAACAAAAAGGCAAACCTGCATCATCCGTCAAGCTGTTTGACAGGAGAATGTTCAAATAAAATCATTTCTCCCACTTCTAGGAAACTTGGCCATAGCCTTTGAAGTATGCACATGCTTTTGAAGTATGCACATATATGCATACCTGTTTGAAACCCCTATCTATGCACGGATACTTCTTTGAATACCATCCATCAAGAGCAGTCTCTCAAAATGGTGCGACAAAATCTAAAACGCCATTCCCTACTTCAGTCTTCTACAAGCACATCCATATATATCTGCGAAGCCAAATGGCCCTCCAGCCCTTTCCCCGATCAAACTCCTTCATTTCCTGAGCAGAAGCCATGGAGCGTCCGTTGTCTACTCCATTTTACTGGCAGGCGGATAGTTTGAGTGGATAACTCAGTACAGAAGATACATCACCAACAAATCGCCGCTGCCCAGATGATTACGATCTCTCCATAATAATCCATGGATGGGATCTACTTCTATCTCCTGTAGGAGCACAGGGAAACCACTGGTCCGTACCCTTGACTCATCTCAGGCCCGACATTCAATATCCGATCACATTCATGAGCAGTCCCCGGTGGTTCCCAGTTACTTTTAAATCTGAAAACCGATTTTCTAGATAGTGCAGTGCATACTATCATCTTAAATGTTTCAGGAGTGTGTTCATTCCATCTGAAGATAAATCTCGTGGCTGTTGCTATATTTAGTTGCGCAGTTCAGATCCTCTGCCGCAACCGGGGCCCATGGAAGTGGTGCTGACGAGAAGGTAGAAGGGGAGGTTGGGAAATTAAGGAGGGTCCATCGCCGTCGACAGGAGCCTCAGCAAAGTTTCCTTTTTATTACTTTATGACTCGGAGTCATCTTGATTTCCGTTCACGTAACTTCTTAACCACGTTAACTAGTTAACTATTAGTTAGCTAACTAGTCCTCCATCGGTTGACGTCAGCGAATACGAATACTGCAACGTAATCTTCCCGCAACAAACCACCAAACCAAACAACCTCAAACTCAAATTCGACAAATTTTCAAATTAAGCAACAACCACTACAATAGTTAGGAAATATATATGATAATTATTTGCATCCTCAATCGCCTACTCAATGAGCTCATTGAGCTTCTGGGCTCTAGCAGCCTTAACTAATTCTTCTTAGGCAGTTAGAATCCCTTCTGCAGCTATATGTAAACAGTTTTTTTTCTCAATCACTTCTACCTTGGCAATGTCAGCTATAACTTCATATGTTCTTTTGTTAGTAAAGAGATGCTGTGCATGATCATCTGACATTTCTTTATCAACTGATCAAAAACTTGTTTCATGAAACCAGAAAGAAAATTTATGTCATATTTAATCTTGCTGCTTTGCTATTTCAATGAGTCATATTATAAGTAGTTTTAAAAGTTTAAAAAAACAGAAATTTATGAAATTCATAAATTAACTCTGATAAAGAAAGAAGTAAGATTTAAATATATACTAGTTAGATAGAATCTTAGTCAAATTATATAAATTTATAATTTAGAATTATTTTTTATAATAATATTTTTATAGTTAATAAAAAAAATCTTATTAATATAATTTTTTAATCTTTTATTTTATATTTTATTTATTATATACTTTTTTGAATGAAGAAAAAAATAACTCACATGTAATAACTACAATAAATAAAAGAAGTAAAAAATTATATATAATGTTATAATTTTGTAATTTAAGTAAAATTTATTAAATTCAACAACAGCATAATTTTATCAACTAGTTATATAAATTATATTATATTTATTATATATTTTTATAGTTGTAAGTTAAATTTATTGTAATTTAATTTTTATTTGTAATAGTAAATATTTAGTTTTTTAACAACTGCTACTTATATTTTAAACTTCAATACAGTTTACTTTTTAATATAATTATAAAAAATAATACTTAGTTTATAATATTAATTATTTTCATTACAGTTTATTCATTTTTTAATTTATTCATTTAAGCTGTATATATTCTTTTAGCATAATTTTATTACATAAAAATTTTATCTTTAATTCAAATACTATAATAAATTTATTGATTTAATTAAACTTTTGCAATACTAGAAGTATTGAATATTATTTTATATAAATTAATCATCTCTTATATAATGACAATTTAAAAGATTTCTTTTCTCTTATATATGAAAACTATTTATTGAATTAAAGATTTCTTTTCTATAAAGATTATTTTTTAATTATTAAGTTGAGCATCTAATCATACTATATACGTATATAATTAATTAAATAATATAACAATAAATAAATTATTCTAACTAAAAGTTTTAGAAGTTTTTTATTAAAAGTAGCTGACATTTTGAATTATTTGTTGAGATAAAATGTTCAATTGAATGATTTGGTCAAGAAGGTGGTGGACTACGTTATAGCTAATAGGTATCTGGTTTATCAAGTGGCAGAAAATCTCCAGAAGATTAGTCATGTAAGAACTGGTTTGGAAGAATTACATTGCAGTAAATAAATAATACATAAAGAGTTTGTGATGCCGAGAGGAAGTTTCCTTGGGTAAAGGACCGAGTTAACCAAGATATCAGTCCATATTAACTTCATGAACATAAATCATTCCGAAAGTTTACAGAGTTACCAGATTTTGTGATGGATCCGAGTCTATTCGAGTAAGTTAATTCAAAAGAGGTACCTAAGAGAGGTTTAAAATTCAGTGACCACGTGACTCGGGAGATTTAGTACGGCTGGGCTGGGGATTTTGATTCAGGTACAGACTCAACGCCCTCTCAACCCGCTTTCAGTTGTAGTGGACGAATTCGCGTTTTGAATTTAGTAACTAAAAGTGCGATACGTTAACTAACTAATAGTTGTAGTCAAAGAGCAGTGAAGGGTTTAGATTATCTGTGTGGTGGAACTCTCAGCCCCATGACTGAGCCACAATCTCATTTTCAACTTCTTTCTGAGGGAAGATGGGGAAGAAGTTAATTTCATTCTATTCTCACAAAAGAAATTAATAAATGGCTATTCCCTGCTCTCATGTTCTAGCAAAGGATGGATGTGGTTCCTTGCCATGGTTAAGAGGCGGGAAGAAACAAAGGGATATGTAATGTCATAACATCATAATGCACATCATCCATGTGTAGAGAGTGGTTACCGGTGTCCAAGCAGGATCGCATCCCAGGGCCTGACCTTGGTGCTTCGAGGTATTATCATTTTCGCCGTTGCAGCGGATAATTCAGCTTATCGTCTGTACAGAATGATAATCAGAGGACCTAGGACTAAGGATCCCATCAAGCCGAACAAAATATCAAACAGCAGAGGTGCGAGGGGCGGGAGCGAGCGGGGAAATTGGTATCAGGCAAAAACCCCAATGACATGAGCGTCAGTTGTTGCTGAGGGCGGATCAGCCCAAGTCCCCACCGAAGTACACAGATCAGCAAAGCGAGAGTTAGGGGGGGGGGGTGTTGAAGGGCAATGATGGCATTTGCCAAACATTCGACTTTTAAGCAGCGGTGAGTGCAGGTAGACTGTAAATATGAAATAAGAGTTGCATAAATCCTATTTCCCTTAGAGCAGAGGGAAAAGACAACAATATTCAACATTATGTTTTCAACATATTAAAGGAGTATCAACAATATGACGTCTGCCTGTCCCGTCTTCCGCCATCCGTGGACGGCCCTCACCTGACTGCGGCTGACGCTAGGCCCAACCTTGGAACTCATGATTCATCGCTGCGGTTTTTGGCGGAATCAAGATTTTTTTAGCGACTAAACAACCATCTGGGAGCACCATCACCACTACTATCACGCTGTCACCGGAACATCCACCACATTCACAATCTCTCCTTTTATTTCATTCTTTTTTTTTGTAACCTCACCTCTCCCTCATAGCTTGTTCCCCCTTTCTAGCACATCTGCCTACAGCTCCCTACTTCTGCCCAGGTGGCTCATTGCTTCGACTGTATTTGAATACTTCTCAGCGTCTTTAACCTGTCCAACACAGTTCATTCCGACTTGGTATCCTTCATTTACCTCGTCTAATCTCAGTCCTGTTTGTCATTGGCAACTTCTCTTAAGAGTCCAACTGCTACATCTATCCCCACCAGGAACCATCGTGACTCGCCGTCCACTCTATATCGAGTACCTGAGGCAACCCCCGCATTTATATAATAGATGTAGCCTGCCTCCAACCGCTCCTTGTGACAATCATCTTTTAATGTCTTTGTTTTGCTTTCTCATTTTCCATTCACATTTGCATTTTTCACTCGTCTCACAATCAGCAGTTTCGGGCTCCCTTGCATATCCATGATGAGTACCATTCAGAACCTGAAGAATTTCATACGACATGGCAAGCAGGCCCGCATAGCCACTCCCCATGCAGAACCCACCACAAACGTCTCCACCATCCACGTAGAGCATCAGAAACAGCCACTCAGCCAATTCTCAGCCGCTGCTCACGGCCTAGATGCCCTGGATAGCAGGTTACCCCCAAAGTTTGCTCATGCGACAACTCAAACCAAAAAGTCAGCGACCGTGCCCATAAAAGCTGCAAGGGGACACGAGTCGGAAATCGAACAGATTATCGCAGAGGAGAGGCGAAGTAGGTCACAGATGCCAAAATATCCGGGTTTAGAGAGGTGGGAACTGCTGGAGAAAATGGGCGACGGTGCCTTCAGCAACGTCTATCGTGCCAGAGATACCACTGGCAAATTCGGAGAGGTTGCTATTAAAGTCGTGCGGAAATTCGAGATGAACTCTAAACAGGTATGAGACCTGTCACTGATATAAACAAAATAATTTTTTTAATCTTAATTTTTTTTTACCCTTTTTCCTTCCGTTTTATTCTATTCTATTCTTTTCCATTATTTCTTAGAAAAGAAAGAAAAGAATATTAACCACTATTTTTTTCTTCTCTTCTATTTTACATTATGTCTGCATACCTGGAGGCTGTTTTTTTTTTTTTTTTTTTTTTTTTTTTCAAATATTTTATTATCCTTCTTTCTTCTTTCTTTGCATTGGCCAACATCGGGGAGCCAAATTCTAGGGCGAGGATCACCTTCATCCGGACCTTAAGAAGAAGCAAAAGCAGGTCGTGGAGGTGAGCGTTTACTTGACTTATATGTTTTCACGACTTGGTGATTCAGATTCAGATTTTGAAGTTTTCAGCATCAAATCTTCATCAGATAATGCCTGTTAAAACACACCAACCATATCTTGAGTATTATGTCACTAACTTTTGGTTTAATGCCGTCTTTTCTTCCTTTTAGCGCTCAAATATCCTCAAAGAAGTCCAAATAATGCGCCAACTCGACCACCCCAATATAGTTAAGCTGATCGAATTCTCAGAGTCGAATCAATTTTACTATATCGTCCTTGAACTTTGTCCCGGAGGTGAATTGTTTCACCAAATCGTTCGATTGACATACTTCAGCGAGGACCTCAGTCGCCATGTTATAGTACAAGTCGCAAAGGCGATAGAATATTTACACGAACATTCCGGCGTTGTACACCGGTATGCATTAAGATCCAGACCACATGGCGTCATTATATCTTGGCATTGATGGAGCGTCTCCCACTGACATCACATTTTTAACTTAGTGACATCAAACCTGAAAATCTCCTCTTCTACCCCGCTCCATTCATCCCCTCTAAAAACCCTAAACCCTCTGGCCCTGGTGATGAAGGAAAAGCTGACGAAGGCGAGTTTACCCCTGGCGTTGGAGGTGGCGGTATTGGTCAGATCAAAGTAGCCGACTTCGGTCTGTCCAAGGTGATATGGGACAGTGAAACCATGACACCATGTGGGACGGTCGGTTACACGGCCCCTGAAATCGTCAAGGACGAACGATACTCCAAGAGCGTCGATATGTGGGCTCTAGGCTGTGTCCTATATACCCTACTATGCGGCTTCCCCCCTTTCTACGACGAGAGCATCCAAGTGCTGACCGAAAAGGTCGCGCGTGGCCAATACACTTTCCTCTCCCCGTGGTGGGACGACATCTCTAAATCCGTCCAAGACCTCGTCTCCCACCTCCTCACTGTCGACCCAGACAAGCGCTTCACCATCAAGGAATTCCTGGAACATCCCTGGATCAAACAAACGAACGAAGAAACCCATGCCGCCGCCGATGCCCCTCCTCTCGCCACCCCAGCAGCCCTCCACGCCCACTTCATGGAAACCCCCCCCATCGCGCTGGATCGCAAAATGGACTTCCGATCCCCAGGAGCCATCAACCTGCGCGAAGTCTTCGATGTTGGCTACGCCGTCCACCGCCAAGAAGAAGAAGGCAAACACCGCAGGAATTTCAAATACGGCTTCCGAGGCGCTCTCAACCCTCTCAACGAGGACTATGATGATGACCAAGATGACGATGACGAAGATCTGGAAGAGATGTACTATTACGATCAGGATAATAATGCAGCCACCTGCATGGCGCCCATTAAGGCACGGCGGGTGATTTATCATACCAACCGCGCCGACGTGGCTTCCATGGAGGCTAAGTTGCAGTCTACAAATTTGAACGCAGCACCCGGTGCAGTTAACATGTCACAACCCAGTGCTGTAGCGCAGGCGAGACAGCAGGCAGTTAAAAAACAGCCTGCCCAGCCACAGCAGCAACAACAGCGGCAGAAACAACAACGTGGTGGTGGGGGTGGTGGATATGGGACGCATAGTGCTGCTGTTGTGGCTGCGGCGAGGGAGAGCGCGGCGCGCTCGTCGATGCAGCCGTTTGAGCTTAGTTTGGATAATGCCACGTTGTTGGGGAGGAGAGGGAGGCGATTGCCAGGGCAGGAGGTTGCTTGATGTTGAAAATTATGATGATTTAATTTTATTTTGTGATTTTTCTTTCTTTCTTTTTTCTTTTTCTCTTCTTTTTTTCTCTTTTTTTTTTTGTGCGTTTTCAGGTATGTGTGCATTCTGTGTGTGAATAGATCTGGCTAGATCTTGTTTTTAGTTCATTCTCACATTCTCCCTTTTTGTTAACTTGCTATTTTTCGTTCCCTTCTGTCTTGATCGTTTTTACTGTCGTTGTCAGATTCAAGAAGTGTTTTTCATTATATCATCCTACATATTACCTTTTCTGATAATTGCAAGTAAAAACTCAACGGAGAAAGAGACTGACTGGCAGTGGGCATGAGAAAAACTGAGTAAAAGAACATATTACGTCCCCAGCTCACCCTCCCTCATCCACACCCTTTACGATGCATTTTTACGGACCTATGTCCCCTGTTTACAATACTCTCTACTTATTCTCTCGTGATAAACTATTTGCGCAATGGTTTTTTTTTTGCCCCTTCTTTTCCCCCCCTTTTTCCTTTTCCTCCATTCCCTCCTTTCTCCTTGCTTTACACGGTTTGATGAGATCACCTTTTCACCCTCTTCTCCGCCCGGTGGTATGGACGGGATGGGAAACTGATATTTACCTACCTAATAAGTAGTTCTACATACCTATAACGAACGGTAAGCAACTGAGCGTTAATAAGTTGCTAGGAAGAAAATCGTTAGAAAAAACATTTCTCTCTATTTTCCTAAACCTTTCTTATTTTTGTTCGTTCTAATCCACACGAGCCCTTACGGCTATTTAATTTGACCGGACATTCATATTCGTTCTGCACCATTACCATTTGGATAGCAGCGAATAGGAAAATGACCCATCACATATCCACATCTAAAATTCACTGTTGCATACCTTTTCTAATAGTTGAACGTGGATTTTCACTTTTCCTTCTATGCTTTTGCGAAGATGATAACTGTTCGCATGGCAGGGCCCCTTTCCCCCCCATTTTTCTCTCACTTTGTTGCATTTCAAAAGGAAACCCTTTCCCCCAAAAAAATGTTCCACAGACTACCCTAGTGGAACTAAAAAGAAGAATGGAGATTTGGAAGAGAAGGGAGATATTGTACCGAAACTATGATTAAATGAGCAATCTATTTATATGATTCTTTTGAAGGGTACTTGAGGAATGGAGTTTCTGCTGGAGGAAAGAAGAGAAGAAATGCAAGTATTCAGATGGTAGACTAGGGTAACATAATTTTATATTGGAAATGATTTCAATTAATTATCTACCTATTCTTGCCTTTTTTTAAAAAATTCATAATGGGAGAATAGTGAAAGAGGTTTATCATCATGAAAAAAGAAGAAAATTAGTATTATATTTCACAAGCAGGGTGACTATACTCACCTATATGAAATATGATTTGCATTTCCAAAACAAGTTTGAAAACACACATGGGTTTAAGAAGCCACAGTCGATCGATCACATTAGCTGCGTGTTAATGGATATAGAACTAAAAAAAGGTGCAGAATAACATGTCAACCCATTGAAATCAAATCAACTTCACTGACCTGTCATCAGGATTAATAAATCCCGGTATAAATGAATCAAGAGAATGCGTGAACGCAAAATAAAAATAGAGAGTAAAAAAATTAAAAATTAAAAAAAAAAAAAAAAATTAAAATTAAAATTTAAGTCATATCATGAAAAATTCCCCATACAAACCTTAGAAGCCCTCTTGAAACCCACCCTTCAATGCCTCCATATGGATAACATTGATTCGTACCGTATCTGCTCTCCTCCCTTACAAACTAGCCCTCCCCCTCGTCTCAATTGGTAACAAAACCATCACCACAAATGCAGCAAACATAAGTCCACCAGATGCGTAAATGGGTGCCTTGGGATTTGCACTGCTACTATATATAGCAACAATGGGAGCTAACAGCCCGCAAATCCGGTTTAGACAGCTAGCAATACCCGTGCCAGCTCCACGGTTAGGAGCGGGGAAGACTTCCGGTGTATATGCATACAGAACGCCGTACATAATATTCTGGAAGAAGGCTTCTAGGCAAGAACAGGCGAGCTGGACATCTGGGTTTGAGGATATGGTAAAACAGAAGAGCGTTACAGCGGTGAGTGCGGTGGAGATGGCCATGGTGCCCTTGCGGCCTATATAGGGGATGTCAACGGTGAAGCAGGCAAGGATTGAGCCGGGAACACCTATAATAGAAGTTATGGCGTAGTTTCGGTAGACTGGGTTTTTGGTCAGTTGGTTAAGAATTGAACTACCATTTCACCTTGTACAGGCATGAGGACATACCAATTGAAACGGGGGTCTTTCCATTGTTTCCAAGGTATTGAGGTAGAAAGGAGTTGAAGAGAGGGTATCCCATGCCAATCGTGGCCCAGCAGAACCACAAGAGAACAGCTGAGAGAGACATACGTTAGTTGTATTTTCCTTTATCTTCATCGTTATCCAAAGACACAAATCCGACAGATTTTATGAAATTCAAAAACCTACTTGTAAACCCAAGCTTCTTGGTAGCGAAAAGAGGCGCGATACGCTGTGTAGAGAACTTGGAAAGTTGCCTTTTGACAATTTCTAAGTTCGACAGCTTCTGCTGATCAGGTGAAATTTCTTCCGGATAGCCGCCGATTTCATTAAGGATCTCGTTAGTCAACCAAGTGCTGGATCCATTTGTATATGCGACAGCATGTACCACAGACACTGCTTCTTCCTGACGACCGCGGGAGAGAAGGAACTTGGGTGATTCGTAGAGATGGAACAGGAAGAAACGACACATGAACATGACCAAGGTCAGGCCTCCCAGTGTAATAACAAGGTAGCGCCATCCCATGTTCTTTTCCTTCGTACAACTGAGCTCGTCTGCACTGCAGGAGAAATTCGGAATTAAACCCCATGCGACCATGCTAATGGATCATATTAGTTTTAGTAAATCCCAGTGGAGAAGATGAGCACCCAAAAGGAAAAAAATTGGGAAACCTACCTTCCAACAAGTGTACCAAGAGGCCACCAAATACTCAACATCGTCAGCAGATTTCCTGATGCAAATGGCAAGAATTCCAAAAACAATGCACCGTCCACCGGCAGATTTCCGCCCACTCCCACACCCAGGCATGCAAACAGGGCACTGACACTATATTCACAATTAAATGTTAGTTACCAATTGATTAAATAAATGCCTTTAAATGTAGCTCAAAGGAACTGTTTTAATTTACCCAACCCAGGTCGGCCCGCCAGCTGCAGCGAGGCCGAAAACACTAGTTAGGAGAAGGGTCAGGTTAAACGCAAGACGTCGACCGATTACATCCGAAGCAGTTCCCCAGAATATGGCGCCAACGCAGAGGCCGACAAACAACGAACAGGTGGTAAATCGGACAGTAGAGTCATCGACACCAAATTCTACGGAAAGCTGTGGCAGGGTCAAAGCAACTCCCTATATTTGATTGTCAGTTTCTTCTCCAACCCTTTTGGCCTCCCAATACCAAGATGTGTATAAATATACTTGTATCCAGATACTACAAATTAAAAAAGAAACCGTCAGCCAAATTCTGTTTTTTTTTTTTTTGTTTTTTTTTTGTTTTTGGTTTGTTTTTTATCACTCCAGAACGACTACAAACTTAATCAAGAGCCGTTGAAAGTTTATCCATTCTGACGGGAACGGAAGACAAAGGGGGAGAAATAGTAACTAGATAACATTCAACTTACTTATCGGCTAACCAGCCAAAACCACAAAGAACAAACAACTGCCATTGATATTTGCCCATTCCGATATGCTGAATAGCGAAGTTAATGACTTTTGATTTACCTACACAATTGTACAATTAGATCTATCATCTTCAATTACGTAAACCAAATCGACTTGGATCGACTTGGGAAAAGCGAAATTGTAAGGAAAAAAAAAGGCCTTTTCTTTTTTCATTTTCTTCCACCTTCCTTCCTTGCTGTATAATAAACACGGACAAGAAACGAAAAGGAGAAAATTCAAATGAAGAAAAATAAAATAAAAAGGCCAGGGGCATTTGTTATCAAGCGCAGCGGTTGGTCGTCTTAAACGTACGGTCATATGCGGTATCATAGCCGGATATCACAATATCATTCTCCACCTCAGCCCTAAGGTCTTCCAAAGTCAGAGAAGAGCTGTGTTGGTCACCTAACGTCCAGGATGCAAAGCCTTTTTCTGGTGCATCTTCCGGGTTAACATCTCCGGCTTCGGGTTTCGGGTCTTCTACTGGCTGGGAACGCGACAGAGGAATCAGGACCCCTGGATACGTTGCGATGTCGCTATTCCTGAACGGATTCACGAACCCCATGACGACGGTTTCCTTCTGGGCAAGTTGTTGCTCTGGGCAGGTGGGTTATGTCTATCTAGAAAATAGAGAAACGGTATCCGGAGGAATTTTACGTTGATGGAGAATTTTTTCTCTTTTCTCTTTTCCTTTTCCTTTCTTTTGGTCGCATAGGGCTGACGATTCCGTGTATTTGCCAGTATCACGCAGCGAACAGTAGGGAGCAAGACGAAGGAGCCCAGGATGGCCTAGGTAAAACTGTGCGTGATTGGACTCAAAGAGATAGTGACCATCCTCATATATACAGCCACACGAAATGAAAGCTCAAAATATATATATTATGCGTTAAGAATACTAGAACCTTACTGCCGGTTCGAGGGATCGCCAAAAAAAACCGGGGGAGCGGCGGAACCAGGTTGGAACTCTCCCCTCGTCCGTGTGTGTTGTGCCAATTGGCTTGGTTTCAATTAGTGTTTATATTTATTTATTAATAACTTCCGATGGGAAACGTAATCTATAATTAAGCGAGCGAGCCAGTGATTTGAGCCACTTCTCAATATCTACGCCTCTCTTGATCTAACAATTAAAAATATCAACAATGCAAAGTCATCAAGCCTCCTTTCAAGAAGGAGGACTTCTTTTAGCAATTCAAGCACTTGATAAAGGTCTGATTTTGGGTGTATGAGCTGCAGCAAAGCTATGTGATGTTCCTCATTCTACTCTTAACTCATCATGTCAATGGTCATATGACATGTGTTGATTCTTCACCAAAGAACTGAAAACTCTGTCTTACAGAGCAAGAATTTCTTATTCAGTGAATCCTCTCTATGAATATGTGAAAACAGTCATCTCAGATTTTGATCATATGAAATATGATCAATTTACTTCCTTTTGAATGAGAAATCAAGTCTAAATCTAAGCCTCCATCAACAGTTGATGAATGCTACGTATGAAACTTTATAAATCATCATGAAAAGTTAAAATCAAAGTTCTTCTGAAAGTATGACCATCAGTGAGCTAATGTTATGTGAGAATTTTGTGATAATATGTGAATGATTTAAGCATATGTGAAATATTATTGAGAAATATGAAATTTCACTAAATAATATATGCAATATTGATGAAACTGAGTTTTAAATAGATGATATTAATATAATCAAAGTGATTATCAAGTTAAGAATTGATCATTCAAAGTTTGTATAATTTTAAAATTGAAAATAAGCTACTATTATAGTAGAAGTTAATAAAACTGATTGAACTTTGTATAAAAAATTACAAAGAAAAAATATTAATTCTATTGATATTAGATTAAGAAATTATTATATAATTAAATAATTAAAATTAATAAAAATAACTAAATAAAAAGAAGTTAAAGTTATTAAATATATAATAAAAATTAAACTTATATATATTTAATTTTATAAAAATTAATAAAATAATTAAAATAATACTTAAATTTAATATTTATTAATTATATACTTTAAATAAAAATTTTATTTAAATTTAAAATTTATTTTTTATATATAATTTTTATTTTCTCTAAAATTAATTAAAAACTTTTTTTAGTTTAATATTTAAAATATATATATTTAATTATTTAATAAAATATTTTTAAACTTTTTTATAAATATTATTATTTAAAAAATAATTTAAATTTTTAATTAAATTTTCAAAATTATATATAATAATATAGTACTAAGATAGAAAGTTAATAGTACTATATATAAGTTAATTAATAAAAATTGATTAATTAAATTTAATTAACTAAGAAAGTAGATATATTTATATATTTAAAATTAAAAAAAATTTAAATAATCAAAAATATTAATAAATAAATAGAGAATTATATATATTTTTAATTAATTTAATATATTAAAAATAAATTATTGATACTTTTAAATAATAAATTAAATAATTAACTTTATAAAGTTTTTATTAATTTTTTTTCTTTATAAATATATTTAAATATTAATTTATCTGATTTAAAAAAAAATATTTTTTATAAAAATAATTATAAAAATAATTATTCTATTATTTATATAATAATTATTTTATCATCTTATATAGTTTAATATAAAAATAAAATAATTATTTTATCATCAAAATAGTAACAGTATTATATAAAAATAGTCTTTAAGTCATAGAGTATATTGATACTATAGAAATATTTTGAATTAAATTTTATGATAATAATATAATATATAGAAAATATTAATATAAAAAAAAAGTTTTTAATTAAATTTTATATTTATACTAAGTTTTATAATTATATTAAATTTTATAATCATAATAATATATTTATTTAAATTTATAAAATTTATATATTTTATTAATTATAATTTTTACTTTAATTTTATTTTATATTTTATATATTAACTATATTTTAAAGCTTTATTTATTTATTAAAATATAATTTTTTAATATTTTTTTATATAAAATTAAAAAATAACTCTTTAAGTTATTTTATAAATTTAGTATTAATTTTTACTATTTAATTATTTTAATTATAAGATTTTATCAAGATATTTTTTTAATATTATTATTTTATATATTATAAAAAATATATTTATATAATATTATTATAGTTATTAAAAAATCTTTTTTATAAATTATAAAAAAATAATAAATCTAAAAAATTATTTTAATAAAAACTTTTATAATTTATATAATTATTTAATAATATAATAATAATTATTTTATTATTAATATTATTATTATTACTGAAATTATTTCTATTATTTTATTATTTTATATTTTTTATTATATTTTTTAAAATTAATAAAATTTTTAATTAACTTTTAATTTAATTTTTAAATTAAAAAATATATTTATAATTTCTTTTTATATAAACTTATATATATATAAAATTAATAATATTTAAATTTAATATTATTAAAAAAAATTTTTATTATTATTTAAATTTATAAAAATTAGTTACTTTAATAAAAATAATCAAAAGTAGAATTTTAAAAATAAATAAAAAAATATATAAATTAACTGATATAAATTAATTTATTTTAACTTTATTATAACTCTAATAACTTAGTTAAACTATATAATTATTGATAAAAAAACTTATTAAATTAGATAATAAATAAATATTTTTAATTTATATTTATTTAATATTATATTATTATTATTATTATTAAAAATAATTTTTTAAAATAAAAATTAATTAATCTTTAT